>NW_026852064.1:0-108717 GCF_026571515.1 Ruditapes philippinarum
AGTATATTGACAATGTCTAAATAGCTACTGTTAACTTAAACAGTAAAAATACAACATATTGATTAATTTAGATAAAGTGTACCATTAATTGTTGTCACTATAATAACAAAGTCAAAGTCAAAATTTTATTTGCAATTCGGCAGATATCTGCCTTTGGCAATACAAACATAAATATACATATGGCAAACACACAATAATAAATCTAACAAAAGCAAACATAAAAATAACAAGTTATGACTCTTAATGTAGATGTAATATTTATCAATCTGATTTGTTATACTAAGAATATATGGTTTATTTTCACGTTTATTAAAACTTATCAATCCTTTTTTATGTATAACTACTTTGAAGTCAACATAATAGTTCGATCAATCATTCTTAAATAATGAGAATAACTGTACGTGAAGATACGTAAAAGAAAATTGAAATATAAATAATGTACCTGGGGGCCAATTAAGAATTCTATCTGGTGATTTTTTGCCTGCTTCATTTAATTCTCGTTTTCTAGTCCCAACGTCTGTGTTGCTTCTTGTAGCCCTCGAGGGGTGAGTTCACCATTCCGACCACCAACCGTATGTTGAAGACCTCGAACCGCCAAGTCATTTCTGTCACCAAGCCGGGACATTGGATGTTCGATCACCGGGGAGGTTTGGAAGCCTTCCCGGTGTTCCAACAGGGCTGACGGCCGAAACGGCCCGTTGCAATTTGCACAGTTGTCATTATCTATTTAGTTAAATCCTCTTTTTGGAATAAGAATAAAAACACAAAATAAGAATATACTGCAGCTTTTTTCATCCATTTATTTCAATTCGTTTGTTTTTCATTTATATACAAATTGTACCTTACAGATATTATATCCGAGTGTATAAAGTAAACCTTTTGTTTTTTAAATGTCTTAAATGCTAATCCACTTACAAATATCCTAATTATAGGGAAATTGACACCTGTTTAAAGAGAACTTAAATATAAAGACCGGAACAACCATGTATAGTGTACATAATCGCCTAGCTACCATCGGATCGATCACGTGGTAGCTATTCAAAATAATATGGCGTGTATTTAAGTTCTTCAATTATCTTTCAGACGTTTTAAAGCTTTGTGAAATATTATTTATTTTAGTTATTATACGTAAAAGATTGCCACTTGAACATATCTTAAATGTTTGCACCCGGTTTGATAATCTATTTATTTTAAAGCAAATATAGAACAAATACACATTCACGATCTATAATACCCCAATCTCAATATCTCACTTTGAATACGAGAACAAATGAAACATTGTTTATATTTGTGTTTTGGTGAATGATTTTTCTGCTTAACAAGAACATTTATGAAAATTAGGTTACTGTATGTAATAATATAAACTTAAAATATAAATGAACTTTAATTGAAAAAAAACTATTATTTATTCGACATTTTAAATCGAAATGATGGCTCTTGTCGATGTCTGAATTTGATGCCAAGGTAACATCCACTTAGGCTTTCTAAGACTCGGAGTTAAATGGTGAATTGATGCATGAATGTATGGATAGGTATTAAGTTAATGATATGAATCTAACGAAACCATTGCAATAATATGATACCAATATGTTTTATACTTTATAAACATGACGCTTAACGTATTTTAAGTGGGCGGGGCAGATGTAAACCATTGAATGACAAATTACTACATATTATATCCTATTAATTTGTTAAGAGTAATCTGCAACTGACTTTACAAAATCTGACTAAAATAATTCAAACATACAAATAAGTAATTCACAAGCAAAAGTTTAGAAATTGACTTATAAATCTATTTGAGAGGAATATTAACTTACATTTGCAGCAATGACACGTATGGACATACGAACAATAATGATGCATTGATATTTTTTCATAAATATTTAAACAAGAGGTGTCAGAAGAGACAGCGACGCTCGACTTATTAAATACTGGACGCAGAAAAGGAGGTCAAAACTATGAACAAAAATCAATTATGACATAGATATATTAATGTATCAGTATCAAGAAAGGACTAAAATGTTCACTATTTTTGCACCATATAATATGCAAGTGACATTGTCAATAAAAGAACAAAACATACATTTCTATGCTCTAAAATAAAAGACAAAAATTTGGAATTTGTCAGTCTCTTTAATAACGAAAATAATAAGAGCGAAAAGTATATAAAGTTTTTATTACAAATTGTAAGTTCAAACAGGAAATTACTCTTTTGAAATAAAGATGCTAAAGTTATTAACCTTGTCATGCATGATGTGAGTAATGACAAAGACCAATTATCTTAAGTCTATATAAGATACCATTTATAATGAAAATATAACAATTTTAAAATATATTTAAAGTTTGGAAATAATTCAAGAAAAACAGGAGCTCAAGTTATAGATCTTATCACATATGACCAAAGTGTTGATAACAAACATATTTTTAAAATCTGAATTTAATCCCTGAAGAAATAAAGAAGTTATAGTAAAAATAATGAAAATTTTAAGTTTAACGAAAAAAATAATTCGGAAAATATTGATACAAGAGTTATGAACCTTGTCACATTCAATATTATATGGAAGTTGGTATGAAACTTGAACTTAAGTTAATCCTTTCAAAAAATAAAGAAATTAGACCAAACAATAACAATATTTATAAAAGAAATTCAAAGTTCAAGGGGGAATAACTATGATAATATCTCGGTAGAGTAATGAATCTTGTCACACAATAGGTAACAAATATTTGAAGTTTGAAGTAGGTACCTCAACAAAATTTCTAAGTTCATGAAGGAATAACTCTGAAAAAAATGTGTGCTAGAGTTATGAATCTTGTCATATACCATGTGGGTGATGAGAAGGAATATACATGTATATTATATATATTTGAAGTTTGAAGTAGATACCTTTAGAAATAAAGAAGTTATAGTAGCAACAACAACAAACAACAAAAAAAAAAAAAAAAAAAACAACAACAAAAAAACGAGTTTTATAATCAACATGTAACACATGTCATATACAAGAAAACATTTCTCACTTTCATTGAAATGACTTTAATATTAAATACAATGGGTCTTGCATAGCAGACTGGCGTTTCCGTGAGTTTTTCCTATGCCAGAAATTTCATCTGGCATGGGGGTGCCAGATGAGTCGCGTGCCATACAACAACGTTATTGTAGCAAATGTTATAAATGAACCGCGTTAAAATGACGTCATTTTAGAAGGCAACAATGTGCTTAGGATGACGTCATTCGTCGTTGTTATTAAAATTGTAAGTTCATACGCTGTTGTAAGAAAATAGTTATGGATGAAATATCATTATTTTCCATGAACAAATATTTCATTGAGGTAAACCGTTTTAAACATAAAATAATATGGCATAATATGCAAAAAAAAAGAGAAGAAAATATCTGACAAATGTTGCGGCTCGTATCGGAATATCCGTCCCTCGGGGACCCGCCCACAGGCGGTAACTCGGCAAGCCTCGTTACCGCCCAATGGGCGGGGTCCCCTCCGGACGGATATTCCGGTCCGAACCGCAACATATGACAGATATTATTATTCTAAAAACAGACGAAACTATAAGTAAATCCGAAAACTCGATGTCCCTCAGACGGGGGGAACTTTATTCGTCAGATGTTATTGTAGTCATCGAAAAGATGAGATGAGTGTAGCTTTAAAAGAATGACAACATGATACTTTTTCTTGCATAGCACACTAGCGTTTTTGTGAGTTTTACCCATGTCGGAAATTTCATCTGGCATGGGGGATGCCAGATGGGTCGTGTGCCAAACAACAACGTCATTTAAGCGCACTTTTTGAATGAACCGCGTTAAAATGACGTCGATTTAGAAGGGAAATATGTGCTCAGGCAATCTCCTACGCAGTGATCTCCCCTTAATCAGTACAGAGATCTCTGCCATCACAAACATAGAGGATATTGAATGAGTGTAATTTAATACTAAATTTATTGAACGAGTTGAATAAAATCATATTATGCGAGCCTCTGGCGAGCATAATATTGTTTTATTCAACGAGTTCAATAAATTTAGTATTGAATCTACAAGAATATAATATTCTTTTTATCACATATGTAAAATAAAAGCAGTGAACTGTTAAAATGAGTAATTTTTAAATGACGCGCCCATAGTGTGACGCTAACATTAGCACGCTTTAATGCTATGTTTCTATATAGCGCAAATGACGTCACGTCAAAGTGTTATTACACTAGTGTAATATCGTTTTTATTAAATGGCTTTATCACACACCCGTGCCGATTTTGCGACTCCGTAAATATGGTATTGCACGGTCGTGCATTTATTTTGACGTGACGTCGTTAGCGTTATACAAACATAGTGTAAAGACGCGCTGAATGTTAGCGTTATACTATAGGCGCGTAAATGAAAATTGACTCTTCTTTCACTTTAAACGGTCTTTATTTTGGGCATGTGATAAATAGAATATTAAATTCGTGTAAGTTCATTACTGAATTTATTGCACTCGTTGAATAAAATAAAAAAAAAAATATGCTCGCCAGAGGCTCGCATAATATAATTTTATTCAACTCGTGCAATAAATTCCATATTGAACTTACTCTCATTCAATATCCTCTATTTATTACACTCCTGCGCCACGGTTTATGTGATAAATTGAAATATCAATATTTTGATATTTATATTTTTTAGCTTTTTAATTTATTTTTCATTATTTTGTATACTTTTGATAATTTTTTGATAAAATATAACGGACGTAGGTACAAAAAGTTAAAAATAAAACACAAAGAGAAAAAATGACGTTAGATTTTCTATGTAACGGTCGATATTTACATTTGAATTTCGACGTTACGTCATGTGACTTTCATCATCATGCGACGTCTGTGAAGGCAGTGATTACAATTCTGCCAAGGGAGATAATCACTGTGAGGAGTTTGGTGCACAGGATGACATCATTTCGCCGTTGTTATTTAAGTTGTAAGTTCATACGCTATTGTAAGAAAATAGTTATAGATGAAATGATTTTAATTTCCATGAACATATATCATATTGAGGTTAGCCATTTTGAATATGAAATAAATATAGCAGAATATGCAAGATGAAATATCTGACATATGTTTGCGGTTCGGACCGGAATATCCGTCCCGAGAAGACCCGCCAATTGAGCGGTAACGAGGCTTGCCGAATAAGATGAGATGAAGGTAGCTTTAATAAAAGAATGACAACGTCAGCACAACAGTACCTGATACGTTTGTCTTACGTTACGAAAACCCCTCATGACCTTCAATTATGACACAATTGGTGATGTTTGATAAAGAGATTAAGCTAAGAAATTACTCATTAAATTAAATTTAAAATATGGTTGCAAATAAACTTTTTTCAAAGGGACTATTGGACTATTTTTTTATCGGCACAGACTATAGTTTACCCAGCCACTGTATATGTTTAAAAAGAATTACAACCGAATCACACTTTAAGGAACTTAACTATAATTTGAAATTCTTACATAGATCGACTAGGATACTTGAAACTTAAAAATATATGATATACTATAAAGAAATAAACTCAGATTAAAATTGATTTATTGTGTGATCCACAGCCCGTTAAAGTTCAAAGCGTTAAACGCTTTTCATTTTGGGGTCATTTTGCACAATTAAAATGATTATTCTGGACAAAGATCGAGCGAATTACCTAAAATATTGCACACATGTTATTAGTCTTGATGAATTACAAAATACACCAGAGGAGTCCCTTTATAGCTTCATGCTCCAGATGAGCCAAAATATTTTAAGAAAATCAACTTTGAAAAAAGGTACTAAGATTTTATAAAAAGTAAAAGTATTTACAATTCAAGAAATGAGTTAGGGGGCAGGGGACATATCCGAATGATAGCCCCGGTCATTTTTTTTGATAACTCAGACATGGTGTTTTGACGGTACTGGAAACAACTGCTATTTCTCTGTCATTGTAATTCTTTCTTGTTTGTGTGTAGTAAATGTATTTTTGGGTTTTTACCCGGAACTAAGCATTTTGGTAGCTTTGTATGTATTTGTGACTCTCCGAATGGAGGTATCAAGTTTTGACAGTTGGCGCCAAACAAGTATACTAAGAAATTTTGGATTAATTTTGTGAAAAATCTAAACGTATGACAGCCACTTTATTGGTCATTTTTGAAAATGCCATTGCTTGCACTGTGTGTTAGTGATATTGTTAAAGGAATCGGGCGGATTCTGAAGTATGCTGCACCTTCATAAAGATTGCCCATATTGGTATATTTTAGGTGTGATTTTGGCTGGTCGGGGTAAATATAATTTGCTGTCAGTCTTTTTTTATTTGTTTGGGTCGTCAGACCAAACAAACAATGGTAGCGAAATTTCAGACCCTGATGTTCTTATTTGCAAATACCGAAAGTAGTCCAAACTCCTCGAAGCGGTTACTTCCCTTCATATGTACATTAACGCCGAAAAATTAATGGGAGATCACTGCGTAAAGATTGTCAAATGACAGGCGCATTAATTTTCGTAACGAAAAAAGTTCTCGATTGGTTGAAGATTTCTAATATTGTGTTATTCTTATAGAAATACATGCTTATATTCAGCTCCATGATTATTTACTTTCTTGTTAAACAACAGGTTTACCGTGAACAAAATATATCGAAATTAATAGGGTTACAAACTCTAATTAAGAATAATATGGTATTCTTCAGCCTCTTCCCCGTGGTCGAGGGGTTTGGTTTACAAGCTCGCTAAAGAAGCGAGAGGTCCGCAGTTTAAAACCCAGTTCAGGCAATTCATGTTTTTTTGTTTGTTTTTTGTTTTTAATTGTTAAAGCCAAATAAACTTTTGATTGAATTAAATATCAGTTTTGCAATAATACTTATAGCCAATTTACTATAGTTATAACAATTATTTCAGGATTTTTTTAATAAGCCGCTTTAAAGCCGAAAATTACGGCTAAACTGAACGTCAAATGTTACACAAAATTGACAGTTTTCTTTCCGTTTTTTAAACATTTTTCGGCGTAAAACGACACATTTTATATCAGCTTAAAGGAAAAAACAATTAATTTCCGTTGGATGCTGTAGGAATTTAGGTATTTTGTCCGCCAATGGTGTTGTGATACCCGTAATAGTTGCCAAGGATACGCAACGACGTCTTGTTCAAAAACGGGCTTTGATGGTCAACTTTGACGTCGTGTGAACAAAAATTGGCTGAAACTATTGGAAAAAATCAACGGAATAAAATCAGAAATTTGGTCAACTTTCTGCATGCCAAGTTTCAAGACGCTACTCGAAAGTGTCGCGTTCTACCTTAAGGTTATCAGGTACATTTATTATCTACTAAACTTGTTTAAGTTCTTGTTGTTAGATTTATTAAGATAATAATTCTTTAGGTTATTTGCTGACAGGAAAAAATGAGGGAAGAAACAACAATATGAGTAGTATTATAGTGAACAAAAGACCTCACTAAGCCTGCTCTCATATCTAGAAAGCGTTTCAACTAAGCCAAATATATAACATAGTTGAAAGTTTAAGCAGTAATTTTTTTTTCAAAGCAAATACTTTCATAAAATTAAGTTTTTTAACTTGATACCGAGGCACTTGGTTTTGAAGGCTTCTTTAGTATTTTCACATAGATACATAACTTAAATTTTGTTCGCTTAAAAGAAAATACCTTGTACAAAAATATCTTGTATTTGCTGTTTATTTTAATTAAATACTGTTGGATAAAAAAAAGCCTTCCTAATTTGTGTCATATATTCTATAGTTTAAAAAAAAGCATTAGCTCTACCACTTAAAACAGCAGGCAGGGTATCATATCCAAAACATCACTACAGGATTAATGTATTTTATAAAGACTTGTTTCAGCGTATTTCTTTACATGCTGTACAGTTATGTAAGTTCATCGTTTAAGTATGGTATGTGTTTTCTCATGTCTTTTTCATTTTTTTAACACACTTTCCTATTGCAAATTATATTTAAGTATCAAAAGATAAAATGCAGATATAGCTTTTGCGTTTTGTTTTCGTTTCATATTTTTCTTTTTAAAACTTAACTTTACATTATTATTTACATAGTTACATAGGGATATAGCAACCTTTTAGAGATGATATCTTGCAATAAGCAATTATAAACCTTCAATGTTGTCAATATGGTACTTGCAAAACATGTTTGCTTTCTTTTACATATCTATATACGTTTTTAACTGATAGAGATAATTTATCTTATCAATCAAAATGATCATACAAGTAAAATGTTTCGAAGGTACATTGTACACATATTTTAAAAACGCCATTGCTAACAAACATTTTGTATAAGAAACGGTAATGCCCTCTTTTTCAAAATTTGCTCTCAACAAAATTATTCCATGAGTAAAATGTTACAACGAAAATGACAATGCGAGATACGGAAGTGTAGTCAACAACAACAAAACAACAACAACAACAAAATAAAACAACAAGAACAAAAAAATAAAACAACAAGAACAAAACATGTTGATCAATGTATGTTTTAGCAACATGAATACTCCTTTCGGAAGTCATTTTTTAGATGAAAAATTCCTAAAAATTATTAATTTTGATCAATTCAATTAAAATTTGGGGATAACATATTTGAATTATGTACTGCATTTATATTTTGGTATTACCAAACTTTGTTTAAAAGACATTACTTTTTAAATTTGAAACTCAACAACATAACATGAAGTTAGAAAATAAGCTAATGGTCTTTGTTTCTTTTGTCATTGAGTAAAATGCTATAGGGAAAATAGTTATATGAGATACGATACGAGGAGTGTTCTAATATGAATGCATTCAGAACGTTATATTGTTAAATATTGCGAAAAAACACAAGGAAATTAAGGTAGATATACTTAACAGCTTTACTTACAGCTTGCTATACATAGCCAACTCGTATACTGTATTTCAAAAACTGTTGATAAAAGATCAGAGTATGCCATTGAAACACAGTTCTTATGTTAAAAAAATCGGTGCTTCCTTGCCGCAGGGTGTAAATACCTTCTTGAGGAAATCCGTTCTGTAAAAGGGCAAAATCAGTGAAATCTATGAATAATTACACTTTACCTACTTAGATGCATTCATATTTAAACAGTCTTTATAGTGTAGCCATCGTAGATAAATACGTTTTAAAAACTAAACTTTACGACAGCAAATTAATGGAAATTATGTAACGATTTGCAAATATACTTCCTCTATACTGCTGCACGACAACAAAGACACAGTTTATGTGTAATTGGACAGTCTTAGTTTATTAACCCTTATTAATCTGGTGGCCAAATAAACATAGTAGCAACATGATTAGCAACCGATGAATTATTTACAATGAAAAAGTAATGATATCATACACATGTCAAATAGTCAAGGACAGAACTGTGTTCTGAAGTTTTCTTGTTTGAGGAGTAAACGTTGCTCACTTGATATGATTTCTTCCATAAGAAATTTTTGTCATGTGAGAAAATTGTAAGGTTAATACTTGCTATTACCTAAACCAAAGAGGGCTGTTTTTCGTATAAATTTAAAGAAAACACGTTATCCTACAACCTATATACCATTGACATTTTCCCGCAAAACGTAGACAAAATAATCAAACTTCAGTTTTTACGAATATTTGATGTTAACGGGCTATTAATATGAAATTTAAGAAGCCCATGTAATAAATTAAGTTTTTTTTGTTAACAATTCAGATATCCAAATAAGATGAATTTATGTTTTTCATAATAGTGGACAAATCAATGGTATATTTTACATATTTCTTATAACTGTAAAGAAAACGATTGAGAACTTTAAACTTGATACTTTTTACACCGGTTTGTACAGTTCATATTTCATGACGTACAAAAAAAATCTCGAACTAGAATGACAATTACAAATGCACTGATTTTTTTATACAAGTTAATTACTTTCTGTAGATCATTAAATCATAATGACTAGACCTATTCTCGAATATTTTTGTTTGTTAAATAATTCAACTTCAAAGATTCACAAAGTTGTCTTTAATATATATATTTTTTTTGTAATTGTGGAAAAAAAATGTACACGGTTGATCAAAGTACTTTTGGTATCATAAATTCACAAAATGCATGTTATATGAAGTTGATATGAGCAATGAAATATAATCCTTATTTATTTTATAAAATTCTAAAACTGTTAAATACTTTTGGAAGCACTTGTTACACTCCATAAAATTGTACTAAAGAAATACTCAAATTTTATCACAGAATCTAACAAAAGTTTATGTCAGGATCTTTATGACATTAAACAAGGTTTCGTAGACTATATAAGATTATCTTTCTTCCGAAGATCTAAAACGCATTCCTACTGCTGAAGAAAAACACTCGAAGATTTATACTTGGATATATCATTTAGTGATTTTGTTGTTGAAAGGACTATCACAGCTATGAAGGTCAGCGCTCTCCTCGTTGTCATGCTGGTTTTTGCAATGGTGATTGCTGCACCAGAGGTTGTTAGTGCTAAAGCTGCGTCAAATGATGGCAGTGACGACAAACCAAAGGGTAAGAATAACTTAAATTAATTCGCGCTAGCCTCTTATTGAAGTAATGCACGAAAGTTTGAAAATTAGAATTACATTCAGAGTTAAACTTGTGGAATTACATTAAAAAAACATTTTCAAATATCCAACAAATGAAATAACTATAATTAGGCTTAGTTAAAAGGGAGCTAAACTTCCGAGATACAAGGATGTCGTACAACTGTGCTATGTCATAATTATCAAGTTTTCCAAGTTTCATGTTTTTACCTTTCATGGTTTTAAAATCATTCTACTAAAGTAAGGCATAACTCCAAAACCATTGCTTTGTGTCTTGCCATGATCAAAAGTATTTCAACTATCGCGTTGATATCTTTTAACACATTTGAAAAATGAGCTAAATTAAAGGTTTTGTACGACGACGACGCAGCGATATGAAAAGCTAACATTTTTCATAGGGGCTAAAAATTAAAGAAGCATATGAAGCATTCAGAAAAAATAATAAAAGTAAAAAAGTTTATACAAGAAATAATTCAAGGATGAACTTTTTAAACTGCCAATTTTTAGAAAGAATTACTGCTTGGAACGTTTCATTTTAACTAGAAATTAAACAGATAACTTTTATTATCTCTCTGATATTTGTAAAGTTTGTTACTAGCCAGTCTTGTACCGTAAGATCATGGTTTTTCACCATAATAGTAGACCTGGCAGGCGCGCAACTGTATATTTTTCCTAAATGAGCAGTTAGTGAAGCTCGTATTTTATAAAAAGAACTGATTACTTTTCAACAATAAAATGCAAATATCAAATAAAGGTAAACTGTAAATCCTGTTAAAGGATCAGTTTAAGCGGCGTGAAGAATTCTTATTCATAATTGACAAAAACACTTACACATACCTGCTTTTTAAATCAATACGGAAATAAGCAATCTCCAGTTTAAAATAGCCGAAATACTAATATTTCATGTGATAAAATAAATCGTCCAATATGCCTGATTGACTTAGGCCAACAAGTCAAAATTCTTAATTTCATTATGTCACGGTTTATAAATAATATTTTGACATTAAAGAAAGCAGCTTTCCTTAAAGATATACTATGCTCAAATTTCATATTTGAAAATATTTATAATTGCTACACAGTCTCTTTGTAAATATAAAATAAACATGTTTTAATTTCACACAAAGTAGATATGTTGTGTTTAAAATTCTACACACTATAAGTGGTTACAATATGAATATATAGTGTCATTAAAAAAACTGGCAGTTTTTTTAAGAAAAGACCAAATTTACATGACCTGTAAAAGGGAACGCAGCTTCCAATACATAATTTATTCATTCTTTTATTTAAATTGGACATATTCGGTAAGAATAACATTGATTTCAATATTTTTTTGTGATAAAAAATATTTTACGCAAGGATGAGCATAGTATATCTTTGAATTATTTTCTTACATGTCCAAATGTCATTGATCATCAAAACCTTATTATTAGTAGAACCTGCGAAATCTTGAAAAATTTAACTTTTAATCTCAGCGTGTTTTACGTTAGTTTAACATTTGAAATAGTATAATCACTCATTCCGCGATTGTCCGGTCATAACAGTGGCGAATGGCTTTTTAATAGTCAGAACAGAACAGAACAGAATTTAGATTATTTACTTTTTATTATGTATGAGTTTGGATTCTATTTTCTTTTTTCTGTGTGTTACTAGACTTTTTTTGTTAAGAACATGTATATGTCACATGATAATGCATGTACATATATATAAACAAAGAATTAATACTGTAATTTTCTTTTCTTTCTCGCTAATCATATATTATTGTAATATCTGTTGAAACAAATATAACCTTGGCGAAATTAAAAGCATTATATAGATTTAGTATTGTATCGATACATTTCTGATTGAGTTAAATGACCTAAATACTCATTTTTTTAATCGCACAGGCATTGCACATTCACTGATATGCGACAAAATATTTTGCTCTTATCATCATTTATGCCAGACTTAACACGAAACCAAAAATAAATTAAACATTTGCCATAAATAAACACGCATTGAACAGTTGTTTTACCCACCGATTGATATATGAAATTACAATATCTATTCAAACACGGAATGAGCCAAGCTTGTTATTTTGTTTTTGCAAGGAATCGATTAAAATATCAAACCATTCAATGTGAAAGTATGTGACTGAGATATTTTAAATAATTCGAAATGAATGTACTGTATTTACTTTTCAGACGCAGTGAATGAGAAGGGCTCTAAGGAATCCGAAAAAGGAAACAATAATCCCAGTAAGTATAAATATAGATAAATCAAAACGAAATAATACAAAATAAAATAAATATCGCAATCAATTAAGTACCTACTAATTCAACATAATGTTTGAAAACCCCGGACACGCTTACATCTTTTCAATTAAAGCAAAGTTTAAAAGAGTAAATAATGTGGCAAAAGCTATTGGCAGAGTTCCTCGCACTTGAAGTGATTTTTCACGGTTTTTGAGAAAAATTAAATACTCATAAAGTGTATGAAGCTATATATCTGCTGTAAAAAGTATTGTTTTAATTTTGAAACAGAATACTTTCAAAATTCCTGCACAAAAGAAAAAAAAAGAAACATGATAGAATACTTCTTAAAAAACGAATGTCGAATGTACAAAAGCATTGCAATAAGATAAAACCCTTCTCAAAAGCAGCATTTCCTTAATTTAAGTATTTATGTGTGAAAAACATTCTATGTTAAAACTTTTTTTGAGAATCCACCATAATATTATAGAAATTATATAATTTTACCATTAATAAATTATATTTAAATGTTACATTAGATATACGGCTTTATACACTTAATCAAAAAGGAAACAATAAAGCAAGAAACTTTCTGGTATATTTGCCTTTTAGACATAAAATAATATTGAAGAGATATTCCAAGTTTAAAGTAAAAGCATAACTGATAATAAGATAAAAAAGTTACCTATTTTTCTAAAATGTATTTAATTTTGGACATAAGTAATCAAAAATTGATGTAATGTCTTTGATATTTTTTGAAAGAAATGAACCTTTCCAAAAAAGGGAACAAGAACAAAAAAAAAACAAAAAAAAACAACAAAAAATAGGAGCAAAACTTTCATTCTTTTAGAATTATCTATCCTCTTGATATTGTGTCACATTATTTAAGATAGATAGATACTTTATTAACTTAAACTTTTACAAGTTTTTCGTTATAACAAATAATATATGATACAAATTTACAATGACATGACAATGGCATACATATAGGAACATTGAAATTAGTGCATAACATAGTGGGAGAAAGTAAAAACACACAAACACACACACACACACACACGCACGCACGCACGCACGCACACATACACCAACACACACACTCACACACGCATGCCACGGTAAAAAATAATATTTATCACATGGAGAAGGAGGATGGGTATGTGAATACAGTTGCAATTCAGTTTATGAATACAAAAATTATACACAACCTAGATTTAGTAAAGTTCAATATGCAGATAATATTTACTAGTAGATGGTATAAATGATATGAAAAACTAAACAATTTGACTCGCTCTAACAGAAAAAGCTTTATACAAAAATTTACCGAGATTCTTTACTATTTTAAAATTCCTAGATTGCATCAATTCTACAAATTTGTACACACTTGGATGTCTGTAATAATAAGATTTTATAAAAGTCTTTCTTAATTCATCGTAAAACGGGCAAATGATTACAAAATGATATTCATCTTCTATATCGTTTTTGTTACAAAGTAAGCATTTTCTTTGATTGCGGTCTATTCTATTTGGCGCATATCGGCCTGTTTCAATTCTCAGTTTATGTGATGATAAACGGAGTCTGGATGTAGCAATTCTAAACTTTTTAGGTAAAATGTCTATATAAGATTCAAATTCAAAACTATTTTTAATATATCCATACGATACTTCACTGGTAGATAACTTACGTTCCCATTTTTGTTTAAAAACATCAGTTACTCTTCCTTTAAACAAAATATGAAATTTTTTCAAGTCAACTAAACCTTGATTGTACCATACATAGGAAAATCCGTATTCATCTAAAAGAGATTTAACATTATAAACCCAATTATGTTTATTATTCTTAATTTCAAGTAGACAATCATATAGTTTACTGATCAAGATATTTTCCGTCGATACAGTTTTGCACCAAAATTTAATAATTCTAACATATCTATTTATATACATTGGAAATCGACCTAACTCTCCATAAATACTATTTGTACATGTTGACGTTTTAACATTTAATAATTGTTTACAAAATTTTAAATGAACACGTTCTATTTCTTTCGATTTTCCAAAGCCCCATATTTCGCATCCGTAATTCAAGGTGGCGGCAACAAAAGCATCAAACAGTTGGCACATAACAGAGGGTTTAACGGCATAATGTTTCGTTTTATGTATTAAAACATTCAAAGTTTTTAATCCTTTACCTACTAATGTCGTCTGATTTAAAGAATAAGAGCCCGTGTAATTAAAAACAGTGCCTAGATAATTAAAGTTATTTACAGTTTCTATTAAACTACCTTTGTATGTCCATTTTTCGTTTGCATTTAACGGGCCTCGCTTTCTGAATACAACAATTTTTGTTTTATCAGTGTTGACTTCAAGCCCCCACTTATCACAATATTCATTTAGCAAATCAAGACTATGCTGTAATTCCACAGGACTTTTACCAAGTAAAACCATATCGTCAGCAAATAATAAAAGAATAAAAGTAATATCGTCAAGAGTTAAACCACACAACGGACTATCTTGTAAGAACAGTTCTAGGTCCTCTATAAAAAGAGAAAATAGTAGAGGCGACATTATCTCCCCTTGTTTCAAGCCCACAGCGCATGCAAAAAAGTCTGAGTAAGAGTTACAAGCCTTTACACATGTTTTAACATGTGAATACATACTTCTTAAAATTCGCAAAGCTTTGCCATCTATACCTAGCTTATATAATTTTAAAAATAAACCATTTAAATATACACTGTCAAAGGCACGCTTTAAATCAATAAAGCAACAATAAAGACGATTTTTATCATTTAAGATTTTTTGAACGATAGCATTAAGAACAAAAATTGCATCAGTAGTTGACCGACCTTGACGAAATCCGAATTGCGCATCACTCAATCTACTGTTATTTTCGGCCCAGCATGAAATTCGTTTATTCAAAATACCTGTAAAAATTTTTTATAAACAACTTACTAATGAACAGAACAGAACAGAATTTTTATTAACGTATACAATACATGTATCTTGTTAATACAACATCAAATTAAATACATACAATGATAAGATGATAAGCACGTGATAAGCAAACATGTTTTCAATGTTTCACAGAGAATGAACAAATTATCATAATTGAAATAACTTCAAAGTTGGTGTTTAAAGAACTAGCGCGTTCTGACAATCGTATGTGGTAATTTCATATATTTAAATATAACATAAATATAACATATTAAAAAGCATAACTTCGATGTAAACATGTCAAGATAATACTCACTTAAGGAAAAAAATAAGAATCTTGATGCATATACGATTTCAAATAATACTGTCTAGTCTAGTAAACTTTTTTATTTCAAACATTTATTAAATTCTTTGCATTAAATCATTTCTAATTTTATTGGCTGAGCTTATGTATTTACTCAGATTGATCAGAACGCCTTTATTATTTGACTGTAGCAATTCTAGAAATTTAAACATACTAGTATGAACATAATAATAACGTTTGATATATTTAATTCGCAATCCTTTATAAGCTTTGCATTTAAGTACAAAATAAAATTCATCTTCAATTGCGTTGATATCACATACGTTCCTGTCTTTCCAACCTATTGCGGCCATACCTGGCAGATTCAATTCTTAACTTATGAGCAGATATACGTAATTTCGTGAGACAAATTCTTGAAGATTTACAAGATAATACATTAAGGTAATTTTCCATACCGAAGCTAGTTTTAACATATGCATATAAAGTATTCAAAACATTATTGACAGCTATATCAGCAAACCATTTTTGTTTAAAACAATCTACAACCCTTTGTTTGAAAATCGGTATAAATGTTTTTGCTTCAAATCTTTGTGGACAATTCCAAACATCAGAAAATCCATATTCATTTAGCAAATTTTTAACAAGGTATGCCCAGTTTTTTGTACCATTTAAATTACACTGTTCTAGCGCATTTTGATAAATACCTTTTAAAATAATATTATCTGTATTCATTAACTTAAACCAATACTTAATGATATGAACATATCTGTTAACATATAATGGATAGCGCCCAAGCTCACCATAAATTGCAGAATTACATGCGCTCTGTTTTACTCCTAGTATAATTTTACAAAACTTAATGTAAACTAATGTAATCCCTCTATAATTACGAGCATCACAGGGATCGTTTTTCTTAAAAATAGGTATAATTATGCCCTCTGACCATTTATCTGGAAAGTGACCAGTATTTAAAATAATGTTGAAAAGATCTACTAAATGAGATGACAATATATCGATACATGATATAAAGTATTCGTTTAAAAGCATATCATTCCCAAAAGCTTTATTCCTTTTCAAATTTTTAACAACAGACAATAATTCTTCTACAGTTATTGTACTATCTAGTTCATTCAAAGCATCCCTCCTGGCCAAAATCATGATTATTTAAAAAATTCTCTGCTTCCTCAGTTTCAAATTGTGATATTTCACTTTGAAGAGACGAAAAATAGTTGAAAATCCCTATTTGTTAAATTGCCACTGATATTACCTTTTGATTTACAATTGAATAATCTCCAAAAATCTCTTGGCTTTGAGTGTCTAAGATTTTGTAATTGGGTAATTTTATTTACTTCATACTGTCTACGTTTTTCTTTTTATCAAACTTTTATAAACAGCCTTATTATTTAACATATGTATTCTATTTTCCTCCGTTTTTGATATATTATACATATTTACAGCATTTAAAATAACATATTTAGCATTATGACAGTCATGATCGAACCAGTCAGCCTTTTTAAAAATTGTATTGTGCCCTTTGCGCGTGACTCGCGAGACACGTTTACAAAACAGTGGTTCAGCTACTTTATTAATAATATCAGTGAAAGACTGAACACAACTATTTACGTCATCAGCGCTTGAAATGTCAGAATTTTAAAATTAAATCGTTTAATTCATTTAACTGGCCAATAATACCGCGTCTAAAGTCGGATTTTAAATCATCATTCCATTGTATCCTGACTGATTCATTTTCATCAGTATGATCAGGAGATATATGATTACATATTATTGTGAAGGATAACGGACAATGGTCCGACCATTCATTAAAAGGCTGAACGGTAAAATCATCAATACATTCAAAATTATTTTCATTCAATAATAGATAGTCAATCGTACTTGACCCGAGACTGTTTGCATATGTAAATGAACCGTTTGCGTCATTTCCTAACCTTCCATTGGCTAAACGTAAATTACACATCAAACACAGATCGATAAGTTTTAAACCCATTGCATTAATTGTATTATCAATATAATTACGTGGACAAGAGAAATCTGGTGAATAATCGACGTCATCTATGAAATCTACATAACGGTCATTTTCTATAAAATCTTTCTTCGAGCCTACTCGTGCATTCCAGTCTCCGGCCAAGAACAGTTTACCCAATGATTGATACATATTAATATCATTTTGTAATAAATCAAACAAATTTACATTGACAACATTATATGCAGGGGAATTCTCTACCCATATATATACACCTGCAATAAATACATCAGTATCAAAGTTGAAAAAGTGTTTATCTAATTTAAACCATAAAATAGTGTCATGATGGTTCTGTATTATTTTTACACCTTTACAAATTGAGTCTATAATATAAACAACCGTGCCTCCGCTGCATCTTTTCGCGCGACGGTGCTGGAACTTCCTATAAAAATTGAAACATTTATATCCTGGGATATCTAAAGAGGAATATTCATTAGTCCAGCTTTCAAATAAAAATATAATGTCAAATTCATAAATCTTATCAGTAAAGTCCGGGTCTTCGAGTTTGGCACGGGTTAAACCGTTAATATTCCATGATAAAATTTTTACCCCAGCCTCCGCAGATTGCTTATGACCATTATCATCATCACGAACAAGTCTGCCGTTTATATATAATTTATCATAGGTGATATATATAGTGAACGAGTAGTTTTAAGTAAGTCAGTAATAGTTTCCAAGTTAATGGATCTTTAAAAAGGGATCAACTAAAGCCAATGAGAGGGTCATGACAATAACTTCTATGTTTTCTTCGAAAAGTGAAACTATTAAAAACGAAATTTTTTGAAAAAGTCATGTCCTATGCTGGGGATGTTGTCTTCTAAATAATCACTTTCTGGTCAAGTCAAGGATACTATTGTAATTTGTATAAAACAAACATGAATCATCTTGGTAATCTCCTCATTGCTTCAAAATGCCACAATAATTTAGATTGTATAATATTGTTGAAGTGATTTAAAGTATCATTCCTAGGCTTATTCTTTAAAAACAGATTGTTAAACGAAAATCAGGTTTTAACCAGTCGCAGTTTTTTTTCGGACAGCATACTGGATTGACTTTTATTGGGCTGGGTTAACTTGAGCTGTATAGCTTTGACCCGAGTTGACTTGTTACCGGAAACTCACCATGTTCTATATACATGCTTTTTATACTGTTAAGTATGGTATATACATCTGTCAACTATTATCAGTTACAAACTTGAGATTTTCTGTAATAAATGTTTTATTTTTCAGAGGATCAAAGATCCCGTATTGGCTATTTCTAGGTAAGAGGGTTTTTTATTTGCTACAAAGCAAAATACTACTTTATGCATTGCTTATTATTACTAGATAGTACATTTCCCCTAAACTCACATTTTTTAGACTTTTTTTATTTTCGTCATTTTATTCTAATTTATTGATCTGTCATTTGTGAATACAATACATTAAAACATTCATTTAAATATTCGATCCCACTTCGGTTTTGTCCGTCTTGTCTACGCGAGAATCAATGTTGAGTATATAACTTATATTTTGAAAGTCACAACAGCTTTGTGACGGACGTCAGTTAGGTGATTGTCTGTTGTCTGTAGTCTACTGGTCTGTATTTCTAACCCAACTTATGCCAATGTTTTTATAGATACTATGTCTTTATTTCGGCAGTAAATCTTTATGGAAACGGCTGATTGTTCGAATAAATGTGTACTTGGAACTGAAGCAACTTAGAAACATTGTGTTGTCTCGATTTGTACTATCCTTTACGGCATTGAACTGGCATTTATTGATTTTTATCCGAAGGAATTTTAAATATTAATTTTTACAACCACGTTGTTTAAAGAGAGTATATAGGGGCGTCCGTGGCCGAGTGGTTAAGGTCGTTGACTTCAAACCACTTGCCCATCACCGCTGTGGGTTCGAATCCCGACAGGGACTTTGGATTATTTCATGTGAGGCAGCTAACCAGCTAGCTTACGGAACGTCGGTGGTTCTACTCAGGTGCCCGTTCGTGCCTGAAATAATGCACGGAAAGGCACCTGAGGTCTTCCTCCACCAGTAAAGCTGGAACGTCGCGATATGGCCTATACTGTGTCAATGTGACGTAAAACCCAAAACAAAACAAAAAAAGAGAGTATAGACTTTACCAAAATAAGTGCAAAATATATTTAAACAAAACTTAGATAATGATAAAAATATAAAAAGAAAAACATGGACCTACGCGGTCTCAATCTTATCATAAGACAGGGCTCTTAGAAATAATAAACTCGAAGTTTACCCTATTGCTCTATATAACGGTCTGTACAATAACTTCATCAGTACAAATTTATTTAAATCACATCTTACTTTTAACATCTCATGGAACATACCGACAATTTATCTTGTGTGCATTGACCATTTAATTAGTATGCATTTGACAGATTAATAAAATCAAACAATACGAAATAACGTTTCGTAATAAAAAAATGACATAAAATAGAGATGATATTTCTTAAGAAGTAAAATAAAGCAGTAATTTTTTTATACCATTAAAGGCTCTTTTTATTCCATGTTAAATGCAAAGTTATTTTGTTATCATTATTACGAGAAATGTTTTCGTATTTACGAAATACTTTATAGTTTTTAGGAAATGTCATTTCATTTTTAACTTGACTATTCGAAGAATATGGAGAGCTATTGTACTTATTAGGCACCGGTGTTAGTTTAGTTTTGCATGCAAATTGGTATCTTTAAAAGTACTGTAGGGCTTCACACAATTACTTGAGAACATAATAGAGAGACTTATTCAGGCCAATTACTCTAGCGTGAACATTTGATAAAATTATGGTTTTGCATGCAAATACAATCCTTAAAAATAACAAGACTTAAATGGTACATCTTGATCATAATTGAAGGTCTCTTTACAAGCCTAATAACATACCTCTGCCGATAACTTTGACCTTTTCAGGGAAATGGAATTTCTCTCCAAAGTCTCACAACTATGTCATGTATTTTTAAATGAAATCTTCATTAATGTAAATGCATTTGTTAACAAGGCTCTTGGCTAATAATCAAGCCTTGGGAATTGTTAACCGTGCTGTCCTACTGAAGTTTTTGTTACGAAATGCTTTTTCATGTAAATAACATACATGTATTTCACTTGACCGCCATATGAATTTCTCAGTTGAGCATCGATAAAAATTAAAATGTAATTCTAAACAGTTATATACTGAAATAAAACTCAAAACCTTTTTTTGGAAGAAAATTAACGGTTATTCTACATTCCTGACTTTTCTTTTGGTACATCCACTTTTTGCATCGAATTTTCATGCAGTGTTGTCGAGATATTCTTTTCATTCAAAATATGCAAGTTGTATGAAGAAAATGTCACCAACTTGACTAAAAATATGTATACGTATTACGGGACCCTACCACCAAACGATGCTAAACATTCAACCAAACCCTTTTTGAAACACGTCTTGAGTGTTTGCTCAATATGAAATAATTGCTGGTCAAAATTCCAGTCGAACTTCATATGTTCGGAGGAGATCTTTAGGTTATTGAGTAAAACGTCTACAAAACAACGCATCATTAAAAACAATCAAAAGGAAAACTTGAAGGTGTATTATGCCCCAGAAACGAATAAATTTTGACTTCTCTAGAAAGGAAAAACATAAATAAATAAAATAATAAATAATGTTTTTAGAGCATGTACGATGCTTGGTGTCTGAAGAAAGTAGCACTTAATGTAAATTTATTTGTCGTAAGTAGTATTTTGTCTTCCGTACAAAATATTTATTCACTACATATGTACTAATTGCCAAAATACATCAGTGGAAAAAGACGGTTAATGTAATTTGCCAAGTACACCAACAATAAAGAAGCTTTTGAAAAATCAAAAATAAAGGCATTTCTCGGGCATAATGGGTCTTTGAAGGTTTTGTAGCTTTGACTGAAAGAAAACATTAATGCGTTTGATTATCAAATATCACTAAACCAACAGGCTAACTATCTTATGCTTGCACTAGAAACACTAAACATACAGAGTATGTCAATTGTTGTCGGACAGCGAATACATCATTTCTGATCACATCTCATTTACTATTTAGGTTTCTATTGGACTATTATTCCGAATGTTTGGTAATTTATTTATATTTGCATAGTTTTACTTATCTCGTATGCACTGTCCATGAGAGAGGGGTCAATTATTGAATGGAAGAAAAATGCTTAAACCAATTCCTGCTTAGTAAGAAAATAATTATTATTCCGAGGCAAAGCAATTGTTGAAAACAATACTTTAAAAACTTGTAATGTGACATGACAGTAGTGCAATATTGTTCTGTTTATGCCACTAAGATGATAATAATGATTTAAACATGCACATTTTCTTGTTCAACTATAATGATACTCATTAACAACTAATCATGGTTAGAAATATCAAAGTCCATATGTAAATAACTCCAAACAACAACTTTTTACTATTTTATAAAATGCCCGTTGCATGTTTCGCGGTAAATAGTGTTTCACCTTATATGTTTAATGTTTATGCTAAAAAGCACAAATTGTAAAACCTCAAGTGAAGTATTCTCAATATCTGTACCTTAATAATATATATCAGTTTATTTCAAAACACAAAAACATGTAGAAATCGCTGAATGTTTTGAGCACAAACGATTTGTCCTTTTGGAAATTTTTGGCAGAATTTATAAGAAAAGTTTAAAATGGTATAAGACTACTAATAAAATGCATATACTATCATTTATTAAGCTCAAACACATATTTGTTTTTATCAAAGTTAAATAAATTTAACTTTTCACCGCGCCTCCGCTAATAAGCGACCCCGCCAAGCGAAAGTCGAAAATAAACAAGTTAAAATGGCGGGGCGCGGAGCAAAAACACGCATAATAGCAGGGGACGTCGGCGAAATTTAATAAAACACTTCGCCCTGCGGGCGCGGAGCGCCATTTAACAAATAAAAATGGCCGGGATGCGGGGCGAAAACTCGCTAATGAGCGTGGAGGGGGGCGCGGGCCGAAGTTTGTTAAAATGGCGGGGTCGCGGGACAAACAACCACCATACAATATAATTGACATTTATATATTATGTCTCATAACTACAGAGCCCCTAAAATGACATTTTCCACACTTTTCCCGGGACTTAAATTGTTTTTTTTACGAAAAATTGATTTGTTTTTACGAAATATCAATTCGTTTTTACGAAATAATAATTCGTTTTAACGAAATATTAATTCGCTTTTACGAAATATTATTTCGCTTTGCGAAGTAATAATTATTTAATACGAAATATTTATTCGTAATCACGAAATATTAATTTTCATTCAAGTTGTCATCTATTCTTATTTCATGTTTCAAGTCAATGTCTTAAATAGTTATCAAGTTATGTTCTGGACAAAAAAATTGTAAAATTAAATAATGGGACATAATTAAAAAACGGACTATATATAGTTATGGTTCTAGGACACTTGCCATCTATTCATATTTCAAATTTTTAGTCAATCTGTAAAGTAGACAAAAATGTACGACGGAAGGACAGAAGAGCGGAGGGGTGGCTGGACAGGGTATAAAACCATATCCCTCGCCGATTTTCGGCGGATTATAATACGGGGTTAACCATTGACAACTTTTGTACGATATGATGAGGCAACATGCTAATCAGGTCCCAGATTTTATTGTATTAAATTGTTTGAACTTAAGTACATTGTGACCTTGACCTTCAACCTACTGATCTCAGTATCTGAAGGGGTTTTCTAGTAACCATGAACAATAACATATCTACATACAGTAATGAGGACAGCATTCAATATATGTACTTAAGTTGGCCTAACGTAGAATTTGAGTTGATGGTCCTTCTCAATCTAAACGGGTCATCTACATGCGTGGATCAACCTTGTCACCAAATATAAGGATTATAAGCCAAATGGTTTCAAAGTAATTATATTTGAATGAACAGGGTTTTTAATTGAGAAGTCATTCTCAATCCCAAATATCCTCTTTTCCCCTTTTTAAAATTATATTCCCAACAGCTAGCACACACACACACACACACACACACACACACACACACGCACACGCACACACACACAATAAATAAAAAAAAAATAAAAGTGAAAAAAAAAAATTAAAAAAATTAAAAAATGAGACAATATTTTCTGGGGCTATATTATAACTTTCTTTTATCATTCAAATAAGTAAAACAAAAAGGGGTCGGCCTCAAAATTTTCACTTAAAGGATACCGTGCGACCATAAAACATGATATTTTGTTTCAAACTTAATAAAATCGACAAAACGAAACAGAAATCATTTATGCCCGTGTCTGGAATGAATCCATGGACCTCAATTGTGACAAAATTTTTCCGTAGCCTGTTCTTTCACAGGTATCATGACAACTTTATCAGTAGGCAACTATTTTAAGTTATATACAGTATCGTTAAGTTATTAGATTTAAGAACAAAAAACCCAAACTATTTATACTGTATTTATCCGACTTTTATTTTGACAGAAGCATTCTTTATAAATATTAACAAAACTCTTAAATATGAAAATTTTCTTTTTTTTCAGCCCCTTAAAACCCATCGGTAAGGTAGCTTTTTGATATTTGAAAATTTCTCAGTTTCACTTAATGTCACATAATTTTCACAAATTTAAACCATGCGCCTTTTCCCAAAAAATAGCCGGAAAAGGCTCTGCATGTTTTAAAATCAAGGTCATTGTGACCTTGACCTTTGACAAATGACCAAAAATATTGAGGGGTAATCTACTGTTTCCCTCTTCTCTCACTTAATATAAATACAATAAAAATGTCAACGGTTTAAAGTTTATAAGCCGACATTATGATTCCATTTAATGACAGTATTTATTTCGATAGAAACGAAATTTAAATTCGTATATACGAATTAATATTTCATAATAAGGAAATAATATTTCGAATTAACAAAATAATATATCGGTTTTAGGAATTAATACATGTTAAGTACCATTCTGTCAACATATCATTTTAAAATTAGTTCTTACCTACAAAAAGTTCATGTACCTATAAAAGCTTATGGTCTAATATGATAAATATGTTGGTAAAACGAGGAATTATCGATATCTTATGCTACAATACGAATACATTAGGAAGATATGTTCATGTACATAAAGAAAGATACTGAGAAATAACTTTTTGATAAGGTTTTGGATAATGTTTCGATAAAAAAATATATGTATTATTTTAAAACTTATTCATAATGCATACAAAATTGTTGTATAAAGGTAAAATTCTGTTTTATTTAAAGGTGTTCGAAGGAAACCTATAAAGATTTAATTAAATTCAGTTAACTGTATGTTACAAACTTAATTTCTAGATAAAGTAAATTTGGCTTGTTCAAGGTACTTATCCTCAGAGAAAAAATATTAATTATCTCCCACAGGCGCGGAGCTATTTATGTTTGCTATTTGTTTTGTCCTTTGACCTGTTTTTGATCATTTACTCCTTTCGATTTATTACTATTGGAAACTAGACTTCCTATCAAAATGGTTACCGGTGTTACTGATAAAACGTACATCTCATACTGCAGAGATAACGGTCATCAAATGTAGTAAAAGGATTCGCCACATATCCATTCGCTGCAGTTTGACTGGAACAACAACTCGATGATTTTACAAGTGCTTTATTTCACTGGGGTTTAATCTGTGAATTCATTTTCATATCATTTAATGACTTTTATTTTATGTAAACAATTTATAGTTAAATCATTACATATTTGAAAACAATATTTCGGTTTCAGGTATAGCAAGAGCAAAAACACAATTAATTGCCATGATTTATAAAAGCATAAAGTATATAATACATATTAATGTTTGAAATTATTTTTTGTCGAATAATATTGCAGTATTTCAAATGAATCGTAGCACATTTACTTCGGTAAATGGACAAAATTTTAATCAGGCTAGTAAATCAACTGTTTAAAACACTAAGCCGGTTAAAGTTTATTAGTACGCATTTACAAAGATAAATTGGTCGCGCAGCTGCGCCACGCCTGACCATATTTTTGCAAATGCGGTCTAATAAACTTTAACCTATACTAAGTGCATATGCTGATACAACGTGCTTTATTCTTAAAGAACTAAAACTTTTTCTTTTAGAAGGGCTCTTTTTTTAGAAATGAGGAAACTCTAAATAATCTATAATTTCATCATTATGAAAAATGTTTTCCAATAAATAATTTTTAAGAAACAAATAATAAATAATAGCACTTAGGTTATAAATCACACGAGCAAAATGTTTCAACACAATACATATATGCCGTTTTCAAAATATCCCTAAAATTTACCAAAATGAGGCTTTGTTTTCAAAGTTTGCCTACATTCTCTTAAAAGTTTATCGGTTGATCTTGCAAAATATAAAATACTTTTAGCATGTAGTGTTTAATTTAGTAGACTTTGAAAATATCAGGTACCATGTTTGCTTATAACATTTTTGCTAATAATTTTGGCATTATTTAGCCAATAAATACCAAAACAATTATACAATAAAAATCAAACACTTTTTTCTTCTAAAAAGGGATCTGAGCGATATAGAAATAATGTTAGAGGAAAAAAAAAATAAAAAAAAATTGCCCCTTTTGGGGTTTGAGCCAACGCCCCTCAGTTTCATTGCAGTTAACAGTAATTATAGTCTATTTGAAGACTCTTCAAAGCGGAGAAAAATGCAGTGGGGGATTTTACATTAATAAAATAATGATACACGTCAGAATGAAACATAAATTGCTTAATTAGAAGTGATCTGTTACTTGATTGATGATTATATATCATGCACCTATGGATCTCCTCAGTACATATAGAGCATAGATGGACTGTTGACCGGCGATGAGTCAAATCGCTGAGGGTTTATTTCAATGTTGAGCACCGTTCGGTGATAAGATTTCATTAAGACTGTATTTTGTCCGTTTAGTGACACTTCCCACCAGAATCCGCGAAGGAAGGTATACCAGTCCGAAGACTGCATAAAATCCGAATAAAAAAACGGATAAATATACAGAAAAGTCATAAGGATATAATTACCCTTCGATTTTCTTACAAAAAAACCCTTTAAATTTCACACATGCTGCAAACTTACCTTGTGCTTAATCTATTATTTCTTTCACATAGGCATCAAAGTGCAAATTCACATATATTTTTGCAGATGCTCAATTTTGAAATCCAAACGAGGTTCATCCCCTTGGCCTTGCATCGATAACTATTTTGACTTTATACTTTTTTGATATATTACAAACAAACTTGTTTTACACATATATTTATTGTGAAATATCTTACACTTGAACATGAAATCGTTATTTAAGTGTGTACACTAACAGCATGCATGTTACATTTTTTTCAGAGAGACAAGAACCAAAGGATTAAACTGACTAAACTGGACACTGAATTAACATTTTCTTCCAAATAAAATATAATACAATAAAATGCATATTGCAGTATGTTTTTCGTTTTTTCTATCTGCTTATTTACAAGATACAAGTAATGGATACAGTATGAGTTTGTCTACAAAAGGATTTTCTTACAGACGTTTTATAAGTAGACAGCTTATAGATTTAAGAGTATTCAAATTTGCCTCTTTGAAAACGAAGCATACGAGAGTTCTTTTAGCAGCTTTGGAAGATTTGATTAATTTTTCAAATGACGGGAAAGTAAGAATTTCTGATTCAGTCTACGAAGTTAAAGGAGCAGCGAAACTTCGGTACACGGTTCCTCGGTCATATTATAGTGCTTGGTGATATTGTAGCTATAGTCTTTACTGTTAATATTTTTCGAAACATCAAACAGTAAAACGCTATTCAAAAGTAGTAATCAATTTATACATTTTAAAGGAATAGAATAGAATGAACCACTGTTCGACGTAAATGATATTTTCCATTTTTCCTTTTACCAATTTGTTCACCTCGATGTTAATTTTACGTTTAATTTCAATCGTACATTGAAGTGGATCATGAGCATTACAATATTTGGTGAATGCTTCTAATGATTTATGGTTTTAACATTTTACCTCATAAAGACGTGTTTGACGGCTTTTTGCCCCCCTTTTTGAGGCCTCAAACAGAGAAAAATACCTTATTTAGACCCCAAAACACTGTTTTCCTTTTGCGAAATGTTGTTTAAGAAGTTATCGCTTTTAAGGCGCCGCCCCAAATCAAAATGGTACACCAAGGGGTTGCCAGAAGGGGAAAGTGCCCCTTTGCACATACATTAGTGACACTTATTTAGAGTATTTAAGACCATTCCAAGCCTTTATATTATATCAAGCCTGGCAGCCTATCATCATTTAGAAGATGAAGAATATAAAAGTAATGAAAAATTTGGAAATTTCTTACAATTATTGGATTACAGGAATACTGGTTTGGGATTCTTATATTTCAAAGATTTATGCATCTGTAATGAAGGGTTTAAACTTTATCTGATGTAATGCCTTTGGTTTCGTCCATATCGATATCATACTTTGATGGCTAAATGTCTTTCGAGCTCGCTGTGCACTTATTTGTTTAAATCAACATTAAGAATAAATTAGGGGAAAAGATCAATAGAAAAAGGGATTGTTATGGATAATTATATTTTAGTTTGTAAAATTAATATTTTTCTGTACATTTTTATTAAAATACGGGAAGACACAGACACTTAATTACACTTTATAATCACCTTTTTTACAGAACATCAAAATGTCATCTTGATATGAATATGTACCATATTCATGTATATTGTATATGGGGTATGATAGGGATTGATAAAGCACCGGACTGGTGCAAATTTTTCAGTCGTCAACAGCTTCACTTCCTTAATCAAAAAAAATTGAAAATTATAGCGAAATTATTGTCTTCAAGTAATAAAGATAGTTCGCCAGTCTGTGCGCGTCATCACTCCTCATAAACAAGTAACATTATGAACAGAATAAATCATTTTGGCCGCTCAACAAATGAAAATAATATACATCTATTAACCGTAATCCTTTGGAATGCTATAAATTATATTATACTATCAGGAAGCTAGATTATCTTACAAACTTATTCTCATATGATATATCTCATTTGTTCAGTATGATCATGTCGATGATAAGTGTTGACAAACAAGCAATAAAATCATTTTGAAATTATATTTTGCTTAATAACAGTTCAACAGTGCAAATAAGAATACGGTGGGAAATATATACAGGAAATTAAGTGACATTTGTTATTCATTATGATCACATCCAAGGATTTCTATCAAAGGCAAAACCCCTTCTTATGGGATCAACCACGCTAACATACTCAAAATGTACGTTCTACAAGTTAAGAAAATTAAGCATTCTTTAATATAGTGTACATCGAAACGTACCTTAAAACATTTTATTTATTTTTCGCATATTTTAAAAGAAATATGCAAACAGATGTCCTTACTATAATCATGAAATTACGAGATAGATATTACATGTACCCCGAAGGCCGTCTGTTTTCGGTTGGACTTCCTGTAAATTTTAAATGGAAGAACTGAATATATGTACAAGTATTAACATTTCCAATAATGCTTGTAATCGCAGTTCAGGATTAGCATATATAGAAATATTTTTCATTTCTTGCCTAATACCCTTTTCATCCGCATTCAAATATAGTCTGGATGCAGTGAAAATTATATTTGGTAATTTCACTGTGTTTATGAAGCAAATGAAATATATTGACTCCCTATTGACACAGATATATCTTTATTTAGCTCCATGCTATTGGTCAGCAAGCTGATAAGCCCGACCTAAATTCACCTGGCATCACATCACCTCTATGTAGTATCATTAATAAAAAGATTTAGAAACCGAACAACTGCGTTGTTTAATCTCTCTACTCGTGCTGCCCAGTAACTATAATATAGCAAACATTACAGTTTTGCACAAGAAAAGCATTGATGCAAAGCATCAAAGGGCGTACATGCATGAAATTCAGCAGTGAAGATGAACAAGTAGACATCTGATGACCAGATATTCTTATAAACTTTTCAATGCTTAATTGTTTTTACCAGAATTGTATAATATTTATGAATGGGCCGACGAAAGACATTGTTCATCATGAACTTTGGTAGGCATGCTAGAGATTAGAATATTATTTTTGTATAGGAACTTGAACTTCTATCAATATTAACGATACTATTCAAAATATACAGGTCTATAATATCCAAAGTGCATATTAAGTGTTTGAGTATGTTTCATTTTTCATATTTCATTCCCTGCAAAATTCTCCAGTTCGTTATTTATAACTATAGCGCTACACGAATGACCGTTTCGTTAAACTAAAACGACTTCTTTACATAGATTTTCGGACTTTCACAATGTTAAGGTCATCATTCTATTTATAGGTACAGCAATACAAAATAACCCACTGTGTGTACTATAAAAAGGATTATAAAAAACACCGAAGAGCGCGATTAATTGACGGATAAGATAATTTCATTTATATATGTTTGCATTGCGAAATTCTCCAGTTCGCTATTCATTGTTCGCGACATTTCATTTCTGATAATCAAGCAGTCTCATACCATTCGGAATGATTGGCTATTATGACCGACGAAATGGCCCGAGAAGTTGCTGCCGCCCTTTTACAAAATCTGATTTCATTCTATAAGGGGCGTCGCGCTTCGGCGCGGACGCCAATAACAACAATAATATTATCTCACCATATCATCATCATCCTTAAAAAATAATCTAAATCATCAACATAAATTCTGTCTTCGTCATTATAATATCTTATGTAAATAAGAAATGAATCACGTGTTTTCCGAGATTGGAAAAGTTACATATTTTTAAAGATGCTAGTTATATCGAATAACAAAATTCACTATTCCTGAACTATGTTCATTGTAAAAATGTAGATTTAGAAAAAAGTCTGCTTCATCACCAGGATCGTAAATTTCACCGTTAAACCACTTTCTAAATGCACCGTTTTACCTCTTTTAAACAGAAGACGCTCATTAATATAAATAAATAAATAAAAGAAAACTAACAATGATAATAATAATAATTGTCCGCATCATTACTCGTCATTGACTTGTGATATCTTAATAATGATGCGATTTTTTTGTGTTTTGTTTTTCAGATTACATTTTCTTGCATATCAGACTGGCGTTTCCGTGAGTTTTACCCATGCCGGAAATTTCATCTGGCATGAGGGTTCCAGATGAGTCGCGTGCTGTACAATGGCACGGTTAGGATGACGTCATTTTACCGTTACATATTATGAAGTTGTAATTCATACACTGTTGTAAGAAAGTAGTTACGGTTGTAATGATATAAATTACATTGAAAATAAAGATCAAGAATTTAATATAAAATGGAATATGGTAGAATATGCAAGAAACATATCTGACATATGTTTGCGGTTCGGATGGGAATATCCGTCCCTCGGTCACCCGCCCATGGCGGTAACTCGGCAAGCCTCGTTACCGCCCAATGGGCGGGTCACATCGGGACGGATATTCCGATCCGAACCACAAAATATGACATATATTATTATTCTTGTATTATATTGTTGAATCTTTAAATTACATCAAAGAACATAGTAAAATGACTATCAATATGTAAAATAACCCGTTCTAACAAAGAAAAATAAAAATGAATGTCAAAATATATAAATTTAAGATATTAAGCTGATATTCTCAACATTCCTGTACGATAGCTTGACCAGGGGCGTTGCTAGCGTAACGCACTTATGTGCGTAACATTTATCGAAAATACATATGTAGTTAAATTATCAGCAAAACAATTGCAAAGGCATACACGCCGCTTCATTAGTTGGCTTCATCGTCTACAAGACCACGGATGCGCAAACAATGGAGCAAATGGCTTTTGTTCCTAAGTTCAGATAATCTTTATGTTCTTTAGAAATATGCATTGTATATCTCTTCACGTTTCAACGCATTTAAAGACTGAAAGTAAATATGCTTAGATCATCGTCAACTTCATGAAAAACATATCCATACAAAATAACGTATCATATATAACACACATGACGTCGCTTATTCTCCATTTTAACCAAATTTTCATCGCCAAGAAAATGTGCTAAGACTAAGACTACGAATGAGACTTTTGGTGCGTCAATGAGAAGAAACCTCCTCTTTTGGGTACCTCTACGTTGTGAGGATGAGTAACATATGTCCGTTATGGGGGTGCGCTGTTTTGCGCCTGTATGACGGACATATGGCCAACACCTTGACTGCCTGTTTGCTGTGGGCAGCGTCCCGTAACCTAGAAAAGAGGGTCCTGGTAGTTGAAGGATACCCAGGGATCTCCAGTACTCCTAACACACTGCTTTGGCCTCTGATTTAGGGCAGACGGGTGACCAAGTGAGCCCGGCTTGTTGGCCAATCGGCTGGTCATGCCTTGCCCTTGGATATATTTCTCAAATCTTTTAAGATTTCATTGAACTTACACGGTCCCGAAAAGAATACAATTCAATGCACATAAATTATCATAAAAAAGAAAAGTTCAAATTTTGATTCCTACTTGTAATTCTAGTATACCTTAATTTCCTACCAAAACTGTAATGATGGGTGCCGTTATGTTAAAACAATATTTCATATATGCATTATAAATACAGTATAACATATCCAAGAAGGCGCTGGCTAATTGTGCAAATTGTAAATATTTGCAATATATACGAGTATATCTCTCTCTGGTATCCTTGTTGTGCGGAGACTTGATATCCGTCTCCATCATACATTCCCATGTTGGAGTCCGAGGTGGCTGGGGAACTCGGGAGACGAATTTTCATACTTTTATCATGTATACATAAACAAAAAAACGAAAATCGCAAGAAGATTCAAATTGTAACATTTCAGTTGATGGAAGTTTTCCCCTTTTTCTGATATTTAAATCAAACAGCTCCAAATCACTAACTAAACCTAGCCCCTTCATTACAGAAAAACAACTTTCGGCTTTAATTGGGACGCCTAATATAAATCTGTCAAGAAACTCCGCAATGGTAGACTCTTGATAAAGGTAGTGCGGACACAACAAGCAGACATTATTGTGAAATGTACGTGCTTTTTTAACATTGATGCAACTGCCACACCAGTCTCTAAACTCCAGCAAGGGCATAACCTTGCAGGAATGATAGAGATAGATATTGCTGAAGAGTTAAAATCACAGCAGGTGTCAAAACAAAATATGTTCAATTATATTGGATTCCAAGTCATGTAAGTATACGAGGAAATGAAAAAGAAGATGCTTAAGCTAAACAATCATTATATTTTCAAAAAACTGACTATTGTTTCCTGATTGTGACTTGAGACGGTTTTAAATAAAGTCGTATCATCTGAATGGAAAGCAAATTGGGACAATGCCGTTTTTAATAAACATCACGATATAAACCCATCTCTTGATGTGCCACCATCTCTATCTCTGTCAAACTGCCATGATCAAACGGTTCTTCTTCGATGCCGAATTTGACACACTAAAATTACCCACCCTTATCTCCTCACGAATGACAATGCCCCTTTCTGTGTAGATTGTAATGAATTTTTTACTGTCAAGCATTTTCTTTTGAATGTCATGATTTTTCACAGGCCCGTAATAGATTGTATCGTGTAAATTCACTGTAAGTGCTCTTTAATACAATTTCATCAAAAACCATCATTGATTATTTGAAAGAGATAAACTTGTATCCTAGGATCTCATTTTTTATTGACATTTACAAAGTTTTACATAACATTTTTATGCCCATAATAGCATTTGGCAAGATATGGCCAGTTATGTGTTGACGTGTCGTAAAAATAAAAAAAAACCAACAAAAATTGTGGCGGCGTTGCCGTCTGCAAACTTGTACATGGATCATAACTTTTTTAGTTCTTGGTGTATTGTGTTTTGTCTTCATACTTGGCTACAACAACCCTTGGGACCAGACCTTTCAGTAGACTACGCTAACCTTGACCTTTATCCTTAAATGATCTTGCCTTCAAGGGCAAATGTCCGAATTTTGCTAGTTCTTCCTATTATTGGCTGTAATTTTGCTATGTTCTGTTAATCCCTATTATTTAGGCTATACACACACAACACACACACACACACACACACACACACACACACACACACACACACACACACACACACATATATAATAATATATATATATAAATTTGGGAGAAAATAAACGTTCATACAGTGCTAAAGTATAAATACCCAAGTACTTTCGGCGTATTATGCCTTCATCAGGGGTTGTAATACATGTATAATGTGCGCACACAATCAAGCACAAAATCTCAATACGTGTGTACTGTATAGTATCAAAAATTGAACTGAAACACAGTCGCTAGAAAGGTGATAAAATTACATCGATTATGAAAAGACCGTTAGTGAATGGTCATTGTGTAGTACTTTACAAAAGAGAATATAGCCTGCGGTCAATATGGCATAAACTCGGTTAAATATATCTATAAAACTGTGTTTAAATAAAAAAAAATATATAAACTTAAAAAAAAATATAATAAACTTCACATATAAGGGCGTTTTGTGTTTTTATTACTATAAGTATGATGTAAGAAAATGCAAGTTACAAACAGTATGATGTTATATGAAGTGGAAATATATATATACACAAAAAATGAAAACAAGTGCCGGAAAAAAGTCACATATAAATAAATAAAACAAAAAACACAGTCCATGAGTTCACTTATTTAATTATTTGCCAACCGGTTTCTCTTATGATCATCAGGGCAAATGTGATTATGCGTACACATGTGTACACAAAAACGTCGTCGTTACTATGTGACGACGTCACATTTGCCCTGATGATCATAAGAGAAACCGGTTGGCAAATAATTAAATAAGTGAACTCATGGACTGTGTTTTTTGTTTTTATATATTATATATATATATATATATATATATATATATATATATATATATATATATATATATACTAAAGGACAATGAAAACGCACGTTGTGTAGTGCAAAAACGCTGGTGAAGCCGAGAAATTGTAGACCGAGGGCAACCAAAACGGTTGGCGCTTTGTTTGTAAGATAAACCAGACTGAATCTGTCCTAAATCTACCCACCGATTATTTTTTTTGTAGAACTATTGCATACAATTTGCTAGCAAGTCTTCAGTAATGTTTTAAATTTAGCACCTTTTATAGATATGCAATTTCAATGTGAGCTTTTGTGATTTTTAAAACTGAACATTGGCATAGTTTAATATTCATTTTCATAAAGATTTTAATTGCTCATTAGTGAAGATTGAATATATTAGTGTCTAACATTTCTAGAAAGGTGTCGAAAACAAGCTAAAAATTAACAATTTAAAAAAAAAAATTTCATTTCATAAAGTAACCATGAATTGGTTCAACCTGTTTTCTGTTGTGATCTCATTACAATAAGCCTTTGATTTTTCGGGTACTGTACTTATTATGCAATAACCTCATTAAAATGCAATCATTTTTCATAACTTTTGTATCTAAATGACCGGAAAGCATTCGGTTTTATGAAAGTGTGAAACAATATTTAAAGGAAATATATTTTCCTTGTTAAAATGCAATTATCCCGACCGTGCGTTTTCATTGTCATTAATTATATATATATATTTTTTCTTTTTATCGTCTGTAATACACATGCGCGTATACATATATGAAAAGGATTCATACTTTGACAAAACTAATCTGACTAGACAGAACTTTTAAAATTATAAAAAGGAAACGTTAAGATTTGTTCAACGTTTTTTTGTTTGCTTTTAGAAAAAGTAAAAAGTCGAGCGTTGCCCTCGCCTAATTGCCTACGGCCTATCAGTAGCTAACAACACGCAACTGATATCATTAGCTATAGAATGGTGTGTGATTTAATAATTGATGGCGGCAAATATAGTTAATATTAGCCTGTAACGCAATAGCTGGTGAACATATAAATGGTTATAAAGCTAATTGTTATCCATTGACTTTTACATATCCTTCAAAAATGCTCAGACAGCGCAAGTGCTTTTCATAATTTTAATACAAAATAGATACAGAAGCAATTAAAAAGACAGTTTGAAAATAAAGTTGGCAAATAAAAAATATAGGAAAAGGATTTACAGAAGGAAAAAGAAGGCAAGTATATTTTTTTCAAGAATGGGTAACATTTTGTTTTTAAAAAATTGTTTTTTGGCAAATATACTCGTATGTTGCTCTTTAATGTGTTTCCATATAAAATATTTAATATTCTTTGACACGTTGGTCGAATAATTAAGATAATACATGTATATGGCTCAACGCATTAGTAAATATTGCAAATTATTGTTATAAACAATACCATTTTATAATAAGTTTAATATGAATTAACAAACGGGGATTTTTTAAGTATAGTACTGCAGAGATGTAGATGCTATCTATGTCCCTTGGTTTCGAATTGTTATCCAAACTGTTTTTAACGTTTTGTCTCTTCAACTCTTAGAAATGAAAACGTAATCATTATGTCCCATCTTCCTTCAATGTATGTGACAGATTAAGAGACAATATTATTGCTGTTCAAGAGTTTAGCCATCGCGTACCTCGAGAAATACTTACTTTAATGCATGAATATTTATCAATGACAATCACATAATTTGTGTTTTTCATTTAAATTAAGTATCTTTTGTTTGGTACGAATACACTGTAAAGTGTACTAAAATAATAATAATAATAAAAATAATAAAAAAATGTACTAGAATTTACATTTGAAATTTTACTTAAATCTGATTTATAACAATACGCAGTAGGGGGTATTTCTACTGTTTTTGTTACAGAAGAATAAAGTTGAAATTATTATGTATTGACCTTTCATAAAAAGCAAGGAATTTTTGAAGGTAAAATGTCATATGCATCAAGGTCTTCAAAAAGAAGATCCTGTATACATATAGAATTTAAAATAGAACTAAACAGATAACAATCAGGAAAATAACTCTTAAAAGACCTGGCATGTAGCATAATTTATTATTATGTTCGTTGAGGTCTCGACAGTTTCCAGTTTCAAGAAGTAATTTACGGTTTTTAAGTGCAATGATAAGATATTCTGAACATAGGAAATGTTTATTCTTTGAATAAAATACAAAATCATCTATGTGAGCATAGTTATAATAAATGACAAATTCTTTGTATAGTCAAACAATTCTTAAATTCTTATTGTAATTAATAAAAGTATTCTTATTCAATAATAGTCACTACATCTCAAATTAAATGGAAAGTCCTTCCCCTTCCATTTTAAATGTTCAGCGAAACTACTTTTTCAAACAATGTTCGATACTGCATATTATCATTGTAAAGCATAATCTCTTCACTCACACAAGTTTTGAAAAAAGTCCGTTTCATTAATCTTGCTGATCTTTAGCTTGTATAAATATATAAGTTCCCATTTAAGTTGAAGCGACAAGAACTTTTTGAGGAGTATGGCACCCAATAAATGTTGACTATCGTATGACGACATCTGCGGATGTAACTTAATTCTAAATAATGCCATTATCATCTCTTTAAAGCGAAGGTCTGTAATAAAAAAGTGGTTGATGATAGTTCACTATTAGCGTTTCCGAGTAAACTTATTTGAATCAAGCAGCATTTTCATAATCGACCTGAAAAGTTTTAATCATGTTTTAACATCTTAATTAAAGTTCAAAAATTACCGAACAACCTGTTCTAATATAATAAAATCCAAACACGATATTAAAGGTAATTCTAGTTTGTTTAGTTTATATTGAGAAATATATCAAGAGTCCAGGTACATTGCATAAAGAGAGTTTTGCACGTATATAACCTTGTGGGCTTTCATATAGCGCTTATCTGTCTTCATTTATTTTATTGCTTTGTGAATATATAGCAATACAAATATACTGAATCAATCATTATTCAGTATTTGATAATTGGCCACATTGCAGATGAGTTACTTCCTTGATTTTGTAAAAAGATGTTTGTTCCAGTTACATTTTGGTTTTTAATCGTTTTGTATAAAAAATTCTCGTCGTCTTATAGAGAAAATGCCAGGTGAACAACTACTCACTCCTTTAGAATTTTGCATTGTTATAATTATGATAAGCAATATTGAAGACAATGTATGTTCTTTTTATTGAAGAGACACGATTCAATATGGGGTGCACATGGATATCTGTAGCATGCCTTCCCGTTCTGATTCTTGCCTCTATTACGACGAACATTAACTCTACTTCTGAAACAGGAACATCAGTAAGACAGCAGAAGCAAGTGGCGCATTTTTCAACTACAACCGTAACGCTTCCATTAAAAGGAAACAGTAGTACTTTTAATCATTCGATGTTAACACCTTACACCAACATGACTTTCCTTGATAAATATAACTGCTCACTCGCCAGTGATTATTTAGATGGAAAGAACTGTTCAATTGAAACGGCTTCTTCTAGTGTAGTGTCAGTTGAGAATATAACGAAGCGTGTTATCACTTACAGAGACTTCAAAGAATATAGACAATATGAAAATGTTATAAGCATTTATCCTTATGCAGCAAATATTCTTGGAATGATTACAAATCCATTAACAATTTTTATAGCAGCAAATATCAAACCGCGACATACATCGGAAATATACATGATTACTTTAGGGTGTGCCGATTTCCTTGCCGTCTCAATAAGATTTACAAGTCGTTTGCTCTCGCTTTATCCAAAAACACTATCAACAGCAGTATGTAAAATTCTTAATTATGTATTGAACACAGTACATGTTTACTCTAACTTGATTCTAATGTCATGGACAATCGAACGGTTTATTGCAGTGCTGTTTCCTATCAAATTAGCAACCTTGTGTTCTGTTAGAAACACAAAACTAGTCGTATGGCTCCTGTTCGCCTTGTGTTTGTTGCTTAATATTCCATATATTACAGAGATTGAAGTTCTAAGCTTTAGTGTTGCTAGTGACACTGTAACTATTTGCGTTTTGTCAAAGTTTTTACTCTCAATATGGTCATATCCTGAGTCTATTTTCTACGTTTTTATTCCAGTTATAACTGTGTGCGTTTGTAATATAGCAATTCTGTGTAAACTCGTTGCTATGACAAAAAAACGAATAAGTTTAGCGAGTAATCAAGAAACTATTGACAAAAAGGTAAGGGAAAACAGGAAAATGACTATTTTATTGTTAACTGTAAGCGGATGTTTCTTAGCTCTGCACATACCTATGGCAATCAATCTGATTTCTGACTATTTTTATCCAGATACAGTGGCCTTATTAACAGAAAACCCCCAATTTGGCGCAAAGTTTATACTTTATCAAAGCATCGGATACCTGATAACTGAATTTCAAAATTCAGTTAATTTTTTTCTATATTGCATTTCGGGATCTAAATTTAGGACAACATTTTTGAAATTAATGTGTAAATGTGTTACGTTTAAAAGACGTGAGCAAGAAGAAACTTCTGCGACCCGTACCACTAAAATATAGTGTATTGTTCATATGTTGATTTAAATCATTTAAAATGTACACTTTAAATTTACATTCTCTTTGGTGAATTTAAAATTCACTTTGAATTGCTGTTATTTTCGTGAAATGGCAACATGTATTATGTTCCGTGTAATTTACATGTATATATTTATTCTAATAATGTATGATTCTAACGTTGTCTTTGCTCATTACAATAATCATCCTTCTTGGTTACTTTATGTTTTTTTCTCTGAAATATTGTTAAAAATTATACTTCACTAAGAAAATAAAGTTATTAAATAATCGTAGTGTTATACATCCTGTCCTTCCCATTATGTTGAAGATTAAAACTTTTTATCCAGTCTCCGCAAGGATACTAAAGAGATATACTCGTATAGATTGCAAATATTTACAATTTCCACAATTAGCCCATTTGCCACCGCCTTCTTTGATTTGTTATACTGTTTTTATAATGCATACGTGAAAGATTGTTTTAACATAACGGCACCCATCATTACAGTTTTAGTAGGAATTATAGGTATACTAGAATCACAATTGGAATCAAAATTTAAGCTCAGATTTTTCAATAATTTATGTGCATTGAATTGTATTCATTTCGGGACCGTGTAAGTTCAATGAAATTTTCAAGTATTTGAGAAATATATATCCAATGGCAAGGCATGACCTAAAAGTCGGACTCACTTGGTCACCCGTCTACCCTAAATCAGAGGCCAAAGCAGTGTTTAACGAGAACTGGAGATCCCTGGGTATCCTTCAACTACAAGGACCCTCTTTTCTATTTTACTGGACGCTACCCACGGCAAACAGGCAGGCAGGGTGATGGCCATATGTCCGTCATACAGGCGCACACCAGCGCACCCCCATAACGGACATATGTTACTCCTCCTCACCATGTAGAGGTACCCAAAAGAGGTGGTACATTGTTTGGGAATCAGGCGGAACTTTGACACTTCCAGATGGACTCAATTGCTCGAGGGTTAAGATTTTCCCAAACATCTATCAAACCAAATGATTAATTGCATTTCTCACTTTCCAGACAAATAAAATCTTAGGAAAGCATCTGTTCAAATACTTTTACAATGTTAGAGAAGCGGGCGGGACTTGGGCGGTTGACATTCCATAGCTGACAGCCATCATTTTACATTCACAAAGATGTGTATTGGTCAAGCTAATTTTATAAAATATTCATTGAAAATAAATTCATATGAGATTAAACATCATGAAATATGATAAACAAGATCATCAAGGATGAACGCAGCCCCCACCCGACCCAGTAACAAGAGTCAGTGACAAGGGGCCCAGAAGGACCCGAAACAACAAGAACCGGTTGAACCGGGTGATGCTCCCCGAGAAGGTTCTGGACACAGGAAGGAATAAAAAGAAATGAACAAAGGGCAAAAACTCCAAAATAAGGCAAGGCGGAGTTATGTTTTTTTGCACTGCACTTCTAATCAATGAGATCTATCTTTCTATAAAGTTTCCTGATGATATCAGAGTTATGTCCCGTGTAAAAGTCAAAGTGCAAAAATGAACAAAGGGCAATAACTCCAAAATAAGACCAGCAAAAAGGCAATATTTCAAAATAAGGCAAGGCAGAGTAATGATTATTAAGCACTGCACTTCCACCCAATGAGACCTTTCTATCTACAGAGTTTCATGTTGATATCTCTTATAATTTTAGAGTAATAACCTGGACAAAGTTCAAAGTGTCAAAATGAACTAAGGGCAATAACTTTAAAAGTAGGCAAGATAGTGTTACAGCTCTTGTGCACTGCAAACCTACTTAATGAGATCTATCTACCTACAAAGTTTCATGTTGATAACTCTTATACTTTTAGAGTTATGTCCTGGACAAAGTTCAAAGTGTCAAAATGAACTAAGGGCAATAACTTTAAGAGTAGGCAAGACAGTGTTACAGCTCTTGTGCACTGCAAACCTACTTAATGAGATCTATCTACCTACAAAGTTTCATGTTGATACCTCTTATACTTTTAGAGTTATGTCCCGGACAAAGTTCAAAGTGTAAAATAAACAAAGGGGAATAATTAAAAAAAATAGGCAAGGCAGAGTTACGGTTTTTGTGCATTGCACGCGTACTCAATGAGATCTATCTACCTACAAAGTTTCATGTTGATACCTCTTATACTTTTAAAGTTATGTCCCGGACAAAGTTCAAAGTGTAAAATAAACAAAGGGGAATAATTCAAATATTAGGCAAGGCAGAGTTACGGTGATTGTGCACTGCACACCTACTCAATGAGATCTATATACCTACAAAGTTTCATGTTGATACCTCTTATACTTTTACAGTTATGTCCTGGACAATGTTCAAAGTGTAAAAATAAACAAAGGGGAATAATCAAAAAAATTAGGCAAGGCAGAGTTACGGTTCTTATGCACTGCACACCTACTCAATGAGATCTATCTACCTACAAAGTTGAATGTTGATACCTCTTATACTTTAAGAGTTATGTCCCGGACAAAGTTCAAAGTGTAAAATAAACAAAGGGGACAAATTAAAAAAAAAGGCAAGGCAGAGTTACGGTTTTTGTGCATTGCACACGTACTAAATGAGATCTATCTACCTACAAAGTTTCATGTTGATACCTCTTATACTTTTAAAGTTATGTCCCGGACAAAGTTCAAAGTGTAAAATAAACAAAGGGGAATAATTCAAATATTAGGCAAGGCAGAGTTACGGTTATTGTGCACTGCACACCTACTCAATGAGATCTATATACCTACAAAGTTTCATGTTGATACCTCTTATACTTTTACAGTTATGTCCTGGACAATGTTCAAAGTGTAAAAATAAACAAAGGGGAATAATTAAAAAAATTAGGCAAGGCAGAGTTACGGTTCTTATGCACTGCACACCTACTCAATAAGATCTATCTACCTACAAAGTTTCATGTTGATACCTCTTATACTTTTAGAGTTATGTCCCGAACAAAGTTCAAAGTGTAAAATAAACAAAGGGGAATAATTCAAAAATTAGGCAAGGCAGAGTTACGGTTATTGTGCACTGCACACCTACTCAATGAGATCTATCTACCTACAAAGTTTCATGTTGATAACTCTTATACTTTTAGAGTTATGTCCTGGACAAAGTTCAAAGTGTAAAATAAACAAAGGGAAATAATTCAAAAGTTAGGCAAGGCAGAGTTACGGTTCTTGTGCATTGCACATCTACTCAATGAGATCTATCTACATACAAAGTTTCATGTTGATACCTCTTATACTTTTAGAGTTATGTCCCGGACAAAGTTCAAAGTGTAAAATAAACAAAGGGGAATAATTAAAAAAATTAGGCAAGGCAGAGTTACGGTTCTTGTGCACTGCACACCTACTCAATGAGATCTCTCTACCTACAAAGTTGCATGCTGATTCCTCTTATACTTTTACAGTTATGTCCTGGACAAAATTCAAAGTGTAAAAATAAACAAAGGGGAATAATTAAAAAAAATTAGGCAAGGCAGAGTTACGGTTCTTGTGCACTGCACACCTACTCAATGAGATCTATCTACCTACAAAGTTTCATGCTGATTCCTCTTATACTTTTACAGTTATGTCCCTGACAAAGTTCAAAGTGTAAAAATAAACAAAGGGGAATAATTAAAAAAATTAGGCAAGGCAGAGTTACGGTTCTTGTGCACTGCACACCTACTCAATGTGATCTATCTACCTACAAAGTTTCATGTTGATACCTCTTATACTTTTAGAGTTATGTCCCGGACAAAGTTCAAAGTGTAAAATAAACAAAGGGGAATTATTCAAAAATTAGGCAAGGCAGAGTTACGGTTATTGTGCACTGCACACATACTCAATGAGATCTATCTACCTACAAAGTTTCATGTTGATACCTCTTATACTTTTACAGTTATGTCCTGGACAAAGTTCAAAGTGTAAAAATAAACAAAGGGGAATAATTCAAATATTAGGCAAGGCAGAGTTACGGTTCTTTTGACTGCACACCTAATCAATGAGATCTATCTACCTACAAAGTTTCATGTTGATACCTCTTATACTTTTAGAGTTATGTCCCGGACAAAGTTCAAAGTGTAAAATAAACAAATGGGAATAATGCAAAAAAGGCAAGGCAGAGTTACGGTTCTTATGCACTGCAAACCTTCTCAATGAGATCTATCTGCCTACAAAGTTTCATGTTGATACCTCTTGTTGTTTCAAAGTTTTGTCCCGGACAAGAAAAGGGGACGGGCGGACGGACGGAAAGACGGACGGACAAGGCGGCGACTATATGCTCTCCCGAAATTTTTCGGGGAGCATAAAAACAGGAAAGGGCACAAGGCAGAGCACGGGCAGGCAAACCACTACTTAAGAATAAATAATTAGTAACTGATAAGGAACTAAAAGAAAACAAATAAATGATTGAATATTAAGCCCATAAAACCAAAAGGCACAGGGGAAAGGACATGACACCAGAGGAAGGGGGGGGGGGGGATAGAATGCTTTCATTTAAAAAAATGAATATTTACCGTGGAAAATGAAATAATAGTAGTGAAATACTGAATTCAGTGCATATGTAAATAGTTGTCGGTTGTTCCATAGTTGACAAAAATACATTTAAATTTATATTTTTAAAGGATTTCCTGTAGATCAATTAATTTGACCAAACAATCAATGAAAATAAATTCGAATGGAATTGATCATCTAAAGCGTTCGCGCATGAATACAATGTCAAAAAAGCCATAACAATAGTGTTTATACAGCATTCAGCTATGGTAATAAAGAACGAACCGTAGAGTTTTGCAGGAAATAAAATGCAAACATATTCAACCTTAAATTGCTCTTTTTATAAATTTATCGATAAAATTTAAGTAGGCTATTTTTACGAATTGTTTAATCATAGTATCATTTTGAAATTGTCTTTTCCGTAGGGTTTTCCCGACAGAGTAAAAGCCCCCTTTCTTTTTACAGACCTGATTGCACTTCTGACATGTTTTACCGTGAATAATTTTAAACGACCCTGACTTCCCGAATTATTGCTGTAAGACGTTAATTCTATTTTGTTTGAAGGAAATCGATTTTATGGTGATTTGAGTTGATTATTTATTTGCCGGATACTGTGGCAACTTTCGTCTGCAGTTTTAAATTCAGTAATGTAAACACACTGTTGGGTCAGACGAAGATTAAGAAGCAATTCAACAAAATCGTTAATTGATGTCCCAATAAATCAATGAACAATAGCTCTTAAATTATTTATAACCAATGTCAAGTAGCTTATATAGCTTTGACTCGCATACACATGATGTTAGCGAATTTCCTAATACCGGTCTTAAATTCAGGTTAAAGTCTTCCATTGATAAATAAGGTTTCACTATATTAACATGCCATGCAAATTTATTCATGATTTTTAACATACCATTATTTTTCCAAAAAAAATTCCTGAATTTGGTCTTTTTGAAATTCACCCCAAATGTTTCATTCCAGTGTGTGTTCTACTTTCAGTATTTATCTGAGACTTTAAATATAGCTACAGTATGTTAAATCCCAGGGGTTAAAAACCTTTTATCTAAATTCTACATGAACAAAGAACATGTAATATTACTATGTTAGTCCCGTTTGTTACTATTCCAAGGCGGCGCCCCTCTGTGTTCCTCAGATGTATGTCTATGTTGTTTCATACTGATTTGGTGACACTTTTGCTTGTGTCCCTTGTTGTTTTCTCGTCTACGGTAACTATCTTCCCCTTTGCCCCTAGTTTTTATTTCTTTGATTTTACCCCCCCCCCGTTCCCCCCGGTCTCCTGTCCCCTTCCCTGTGCCCCTTGACTTTGTGGACCTAGTATTCAATCATTTATTTGTTTTCTATGAACTCTTTATCAGTTACAAATTATTTCCTATTATTAAAGCGTTTATTTGTTTTCTTTGAATTCCTTTTCAGTTACAAATTATTTATCATTTTAGTGATTGGCCTGTCCTGCTTTTGTTTGGGGTCCGCCTGAGCTTCTTGTCACTGGTTTTTGTAGCTGGGTCGTATGGGGGTTTAGTTCATTGAACGCCGCCTTTCCATGTTGATCTTGTGTATCATATTTTATTTACTATTTGTATATTTGTAACGATTATAATAATCAAAAATAGACTTAGTACATTTTGAGTACCGTTTTGTATGCTCCAAAGAAAATACATTTAATATTTTTATCTCTAGCAAGCCTCCCAAAGTTCATGATGAACATTGTCTTTCGTCCGCCCATTTATCTATGATATACATAAAAACTTCTGGTTAAATACAATTAACCATTGAAAAGTTTATAAGAATATCTGGTCAACAGATGTCTACTAGTTCATCGTCCTTTGTTGTATTTCTTGCTTTGACGCCCTTTGATGCTTTGCATCAATGTCGTTCTTGTTATAACATTATATATCATTTGCCGCGGACGGAGCCGGTACGCTGGGTGCCCAAGCTATTGATCAGATATGACATATGAACTTAACGCATTCTTTTGCACGGCAAATATGTGTTGCTCAGCTATTACCAGTGTCGGTCTGTTGTTTTGGTTCCGTCGCGTATGTTACAAGCAATGTAATTATTAATCCATAACAATCAGCGCAAAAGTAAGAGATCGAAGCAGGAAAAGCTACTCACTGTAATTCACATATTCCAGTACATTATCTGCATATGTTGATCCTCTAGATAGTCAGTGCGCAAAATCCTACCACAGAAATCTTTCGGTGAAATATGCAGATAGCTCTGACAAAGAAGATCGCGACATAATATTCAACGATAATATCCAAAAATAATTCAAACTACTGGCTTTCCCTTTGATTGAAAAAACACAACATTAAGAAGTTACAGTTTTTGTATTGTCCTGTCAATCATTGATGTCCAAGTTCACAAAATCGTTCCTCATAAACAAAATTACATTGTATTTTAAGCAGTTCATTATTGTTTTTATGTAAAACATAATTATTAGCCGAATTCTTAGAAATTCAATATTTAACAAAACCGTTTCAAAACCGTTTGGATTGAGGTTGTTTTTCTCAAAGTTCATACTTTTAATCCAAGTATGTAATTAGTAATATATAAATAACACATGGGTTTGTGGGTAACAGTAAAAATATCATCCCGAGAAAAATACTGTTACCCGAGGCGTAGCCGAGGGTAACAGTATTTTTACGAGGGATGATATTTTTACTGTTACTCACAAACCCATGTGTTATTTATTTTATTACCCCGAACAAAATACTGAGATGATCTGAAAATGTCAACTAAATCTAACTGTAACAAAAATAAACCAAAGTAACAATAACTAAACTGTCCTTACCTTTTAAGTTTTAAGTGTACTTTACTGTATGCCTTACTTGAGAAGTTTCTTTTTTCTTTTTATTCTTTAAGCATGTGCATGATATCTACAAACCATAAACATACAATAAGCTAGGTTTTATTTAGGAAACAAAACACTAACCCATTTACACGGTTATGATCTGTGAAATCTGATCCTTCTGTTTCCAGAATTTTATTCTTAGCATTGGTTTTTGACAAAATTACGATGATATTTCCTATGTCCACCATATCTGTAACGTTTCACTGATTAAATTGTTAAATAATCCTTTTTTGCATGCTTAAATCTTCTGCATGTTCCAGTTTGACACATAATTATTTACATTGCAATTACTTCCGTTGAAAAACGGATGGTTACTTTTTGACTATTGAGCAAAAAGATATTTTATACGCGAAAAGCACACCAGGGTGCAAACAACTAAATTTTATGAGTGTCATAGGGACTCCAGAGGAAAATTGATGTCCTATCGGGGTTAAACGTTGAAAATAAGAATGAATCGAGAAAAAAAATGGCGGCCATTTTATTTCATTTTATTTAGGAAATAGACCACGTGACCGCTTAAAAAATACTGTTACCTATGTAACAGTACAAAATTTTTAGTCACGTGGTACACTTGCATTAACAGTAAAAATAACTCACAGAGGCCTATGGGAAATTAGCATTACGAAAAAAGTGAGGGGTAATAAAAGAGAATGACGTTGTTTAAAAATTAAAATGTACACATCAGTTAAGCTTTTAAAAATGATTATCAACTTTTACAGCTGCCACATAGCTGAGCGGTACTCAATTTTCAACACATAAATAATCTCGAAGGACAAGACATTAATCTGTGCAATGAATGAAATACCTATCTCGTATCTTTACCATTTTCGTGTTTAAATGTCGAATTCTGCTTAAGCTGGTGGCCGGTAACTTGAACTTTCCAGTACCGTCCATGAACAGGCTCAATCACACCGTGCCTGCAACATTTTCAATTTTGCCGCGTTGGGCTTTCTTAAGAGATTCCATTTATCTCTATTTTATACAAAATTAATTACCCATTTCTGAACTTTAAGAACCAGTTAAATCATCCACAACAAAAACACAATAGACAACAAAAACACTTAACACGACAATATTAATTTTGCCTTTAAGGGAAATTTTATTTCCAACATTATCTACAAACTCCCCCTTTAGTTAAAAATTACATCGGTACTATTCATAGAATCATTTATTAATTAAAATAGATAAATACAGAATCCCTAAAGAAAGCCCAACACGGCAAAATTGAAAATGTTGCAGGCTCGGTTTGATTGAGCCTGTTCATGGACGGTACTGGAAAGTGCAAGTTACCGTCCACGCCCCCTAGCACCGGCTTAAGCAGAATTCAACATTTATCATGAACTGGTAAAATTTAGAATTTTGAAACATCCGCAGATGTGTTCATATGGCGGTTATCATGGAACCTTCAATGTGACACCGGTAGTGCCTTCCATGAAAAGCGGCATATGGTCCCCAAGTAAAAAAAATGCGTGTGTGCCCTAAACGAGAAAACAATGGGCGGAACAAAATAAAATGGAATTTTGAAAGGGGATCTGAGGTTATGAAGCCTGCGTATCACAGATAAGACGTCAAAAGACTAATTTAAAAAGCAGGCAACATATCCTAAGGGTGATTCAACATTATTCAAGTAGGAATATTGGAACCTACCAACTAGAAAGTGCCAAAAAGTTGAAACTAAAAATACCACAAGCACAACAATAATGTAGTGCTGAACGATCTTCAAGGATCGAAAATATAACATCATTGATTAAATGTACGGGGAGACTTTTTACAGCCGCCACACGGCACAAATAACACGGATGTGATCATAAAATAGATAAATACAGAATCCCTAAAGAAAGCCCAACACGGCAAAATTGAAACTAAAACCTGTATTTATGAAAACATATTATTTTATTATTAGTACGAAAAACCAAAATGAAATTAACTATTTATTTATATGACGACAAAAATATACACAGAATACCTTGTAAATAGGGTACACGTGAAATTCAAAATAACTTAACTTGAACAACAGGATCGGGATGAATTCTGGGAATAAAGATGGTGATATTTGTGGCAAAATAAAAACTTGAGAAGAATGTGCATAACTGACACGAGTATTGCGAAAGATCGAGTTTAAAACGTTGATTTACAAAAAGAAACTACATCCAATTCATCAGTGTTCTCTGCTGTCGGACGACTTAATGCGACGGTATGATATACAATTCAACAGTGTCAGTAGACAGAAGGCAGTAAGACAGTAGGCTATGAATCTTTTAATTCACATGGGAGTTCGTCATGCGCAAAGGCATTGCCAATGAATTCTAACATTAGGATAGTCCGAATCGAACTTAAATCATTTCATGTTAAATGCTGAATACTGTCTAGGCCGGTACTGTGGCGTGGATGGTAGCAGACACTTTGCCATACATGCAATGAGTAGACCTTATGTTAATAAGCTTGCAACATTATCAGTCACGTCGTTTTAGACTTAAATTTTATGATTCTATTTGTTTGTAGAATGTCAAAACAAAAGTTTAACAAGGAAATTGAAAAATATGAAACAACCAATAATGTATAGCAAGCGGAGCATACATCAATTTAAAGGAAGAAAACAATAATGAAAACGTTTACTTATTCCCATGTAATTATTGCTATTCTGGTTCAGCAGTCTATACTTGTCCCAAACTTTAAAAAAGAGAGTAAAAATCAGTATAAATTTGTACAGAATTTTTTTAAATGATGCAGGGTTAGACAAACACAACTTCAAGGGATGTATAAAGAGGCCAACCGCATATGATGAAAAACTTAGAGGAATTACTTTCGAATAAATGTCAATTCATTGATAATCAATAGAAGTTATAGTTTTAGGTCAAGAAAGGGACATATATAATCAATTTCGTAAAGGCGATATGAAAGAGGCCATATGTACCCAGCTTTACACATTCTATTTCTCCGCAAAATGGTTTAAGTTTTCAATTTTGTATTGTTGGACATTCTTTAGGAATTCAGTTTTGTCTTTATTCTCTCATTTTATGAGAGCAATCAAAAAGTTATATTATAAACCATCCTTTCATGTGATATTGTTCTGTATATAACTTTGGTTTAAGATCCTGTAACACATTATTTTTATGGTTTTATATACAAATAATGATGCTCAAATTAAGATCTATCGATATTGTAAGTTTCAAAAAAACATTATTTATAAAGATATTACCGAATTTAATATTTCATGTTAATAAAGGGAGGTAATTAGAATTTAGTTTTCTATAAATTCTAAGTCAATTTTTCCAATAAGAAATGAATGCATATAATTTAATGATTACCTTAAATATGTACAAATATTTGCAATATATATTTTACATATTCTTCCATGTTTGAAAATTGACAAATTTGCATAATTACATACATATATAATTCAATGAAGAGTGGTATGCAATCTCAATTACAAAACATACAGGATCTATATAGAGTATTTATGAATGACCATGGTGTGATTAATTAGCAGTTAATGACATTGCAATTGTATATTAAAGCACATTAAGTTGGATAATCAAGTACTATATCAATTACATATATGCGTCTTGCAAAAGGTAAGGTTAGTACTTCATAAAATCTGTAATGATAAAAGTTGACTTTATATTATATCTCACTGTTAATTATTTGCAAAGTCAAATCCTGATTGCCCATGTCGGATGATTTCTCCGAAGTCAACATTCACACTTTAAAATTGGAAAAACATGAACATTTTTACTAGTATCTGCTTATACCAGAATACTAAACTACTTAGAGAAAGAATATTCCAGAATGAACATGAACAGAACTTTCTTGAAAGAAGATGAATGAACTTTAACAATTATATCAACATCAAATAAATAAAATTATTAAAAATGAGGCATGAGTAGGTATCGAGTCCACGACATCTCGATTATCAGTCCTGCGCTCTACCTACTGTGCTATTCAAAAAACAGATATTATACACATTTGAAATAAAGCCTATATACACAACACCATAAAATCTAATTCTAGGCAAGAGGACATAGCTCTGTCATACTTTGGTCATAAATAAATCGCCCCGTTGACAAAATTACGCCATTTTTTCGTACCATTCCACTTATTTCTTCTACCCTAAGAACTTTACATACTTGAAAAGGGTCTAAGGATTTGACAAAGTTATGCCCCCTTTTCGGCTTAGAATTTCAGTTTAGTTGTCCGTACCCTTCACTTATTTCCATTTATGTATTTTTAAACTTTAAATACTTATGATTTACTAACATCCTCACTTTCAGGCATACTTACAGTAGTCAAGCGCGCTTTCTTACGGACAGCTTAAAGTTCAATATATATATAAGAATAATATATTTTAATAGAACCTGCTACTATAACGACCTCTTTTCCAATAAATATTTGACAGAACTAAATTAAAGGCAAACTGTTGACTTTAAAACATGATCAATTTAAGTGGTAAAAAACACAACATTTCCTTTTAGACGGGTTTGATTTTTAGAAAAGACCCTCCGTTAAGAGTCTTACGGCATTTATAGTACAAGCAGGTAGTCAATCGTTTGTACATAATTCGGGTACGCTTAATCCATTTTTCGCTCTACCACGGCTGTACTTGAAGTCCTTGATCAAAATGGCTGCCATTGTTCTTTACCATGTACTTAAAAATTATTATTTCTGGTACATATCGTATTGTATGTCCATGAATCTACTTGGAATAAAGTTTCAATAACTGCTGATAATTATATATGCTTTACACGTTGACTCCTATGCGGACCATCTTTGAAGTCAAAATGGACACCTTTTTTAACAAATATAAGTAAAGTGCTTTTAAAGTAAAGGACCCTTCTGTAGGAATGAGTATCAAAAATTGTATAATGATATGAGCAACATGTCTTGTCGAATTGTACATACTGTGTAGTTATTCAGCACACTTTAATTTACATCATTACTTCAAACTATCACAGGTCATTCTTTTTGGACAATTAATCTATATCAGGCATCTGAGACAGGGTTCCCACTCTTAGATATTTTGAAAATTTAAGGACTTTTCCAGGACTTATCAAGGACCTTTTTTGATTTTTTAAGGACTTTTTAGAAGATTGAATTTCAAGCTATTCAATTTTTTTGTCCTATGAATATTTTCATGGTAATGTTTAAAACAACATTTAATAACAATATAATACATGTAGTTCATGACATAAATCTAGCTCTATCTAAGAAATACATTCAGTGTCTATAAGTAATGAAATGTACTTTGTGACAGCAACTGTTGCAGGTTGTCTGCAATTTTCATGTAATTTTGGTGTTTTTAATGCTTCCAAGGGATCACTTTTTTACAAGATATTCATAGCACTTTAATAAGTAACCTCACATTTGACCTCAGTCCACTTAGGTGCATAGAATGGCAAAAAGCATGTCACACTGAAGGGTATATGAAAACTGCCTGCAGGTGTTTCTACATTAAAAATTTCACAACTTTCATGTTTAAATGTTGTACTCTGCTTAAGCCAGTGCTACGGGTTCTACAAAATATGGCAGCAGCACAAAATACCCAACACACACAATTATAGCAATATCATTTTGGTTTGTATACAATATAGATTTTAATGAGAAAATGAATTGATATTTTCAAAATAATGTGACTTAGCCAACTATTACTTTCATTCATTCCGTTGAAATTGGCAGTTCAGATGTTGTAAGAAAAAAAGTGACATTTGCTTTTCTAACTGTTAGGTTCATTAATGAATAGACAAATGTACTTGCAAGATATGAGATTTGTTGTCAACATTTAAATTTGAAGGGTTTTGTTGTAATTTCATACAAGTTCATTCGTATTATTTTTTTATTTAATAGTTTTCATGGAGTATACTGTATTTGGGTATATTTTGGTTCAAAAATGAAAATTTGGGTATGTTCGATTACATCTTAGTAAAAGTGTATATTGTATTCATGATTAAAACAGCACTTTTTTAGTATAACACATTCATTTTTAGTATATTGTGGCTAATATTTGGGTATTTCTTGCTACCCAAATATGGTGTGGCCAACTGGCTGTGCTCTGCCTTGACAATAGTTCATGTATGTAATACTATTGTTTATTTTATATTGATTTACCTTTGGCTTTTAGCATGGTTGTGAGCAATAAGGTTAAACAAATTGCCCAAGGAAACAACCAGACCTGTGAGCTTTCATGTTTCTTAGCACGGGCCAATCAAGCAAACTTGTGGTCGATTTGTGACTGTCTTATAACATTTTCCAAACAAAACTGCCATAGTAACCAGAAAATAAATGTTAAATCTCATAAATGTCAAACTTGCCTCCCAAAACACTTGTAAATCGAAAAAATCATCATCAACATTCAAGATGCAGAAGTCAATATACTGTGCTAAGACCGCCATTTTGGTTGTTTGATTTACCTCCCCTTTACCAGACTAATTCCCGTACCTTCCCGGACTTTTTTATGTATCAACACTAATTCCCGGACTTTTCAAGGCCGGGAGCTCCTGTTTTCAAATTCACGGACATTTCCCGTTTTCCCGGACAGCGTGGGAACCCTGCAGTGAGATCCCAAATGTCCGCTCATACCGGTGCTAGGGGGCGTGAGGGATGTTACACTTATTCATTATCCCTCATGTACAGACTCAATCAAACCGAGTCTGCAATTCTCTTGTTAATTTTGTTGTGATAAATGCTTCCGAGGGATCACTTTGTTTCCAGATTTTCATACTTCACAACAGCAGGTGTCAAGTGCTGTGTGGCAGCTGTAAAAAGTTGCCCCGTACTTCAATTCAGTGTTGAATTCTGCTTAAGCCGGTGCTAGGGGGCGTGGACGGTAACTTGCACTTTCCAGTACCGTCCATGAACAGGCTCATTCAAACCGAGCCTGCAACATTTTCAATTTTGCCGTGTTGGGCTTTCTTTAGGGATTCTGTATTTATCTATTTTAAGATCACATCCGTGTTATTTGTGCCGTGTGGCGGCTGTAAAAAGTCTCCCCGTACATTTAATCAATGATGTTATATTTTCGATCCTTGAAGATCGTTCAGCACGGCATTATTGTTGTGCTTGTGGTATTTTCAGTTTCAACTTTTCGGCATTTTCTAGTTGGGTGGTTCCAATATTCCTACTTGAATAATGTTGAATCACCCTTAGGATATGTTGCCTGCTTTTTAAATTTGTCTTTTGACGTCTTATCTGTGATACGCAGGCTTCATAACCTCTGATCCCCTTTCAAAATTCCATTTTATTTAGTTCCGCCCATTGTTTTCTCGTTTAGGGCACACGCTTTTTATTACTTGGGGACCATACGCCGCTTTCCATGGAATGGCACGAAAGTGTCACATTGAAGGTTCATGTTAACCGCCGTATGAACACATCTGCGGATGTTTCTAAATTCAAAATTTTACTATTTCACGTTTAAATGTTGAATTCTGCTTAAGCCGGTGCTAGGGGGCGTGGACGGTAACTTGCACTTTCCAGTACCGTCCATGAGCAGGCTCAATCAAACCGAGCCTGCAACATTTTCAATTTTGCCGTGTTGGGCTTTCTTTAGGGATTCTGTATTTATCTATTGTTATATTTTTCTGGTCCTTCGGGATCATTGATGCCAGCACTATTTAATGTTGAGAATTGAATACCGCTAATACCGGTACTAGTGGGCGTGAGGGGTGTTGCACTTATTCATTATCCCTCATTTACAGACTCAATCAAACCGAGTCTGCAATTCTCTTGTAATTTTGTTGTGATTAATGCTTCCGAGGGATCACTTTATTTCCAGATTTTTATACTTCACAACAGCAGGTGTCAAGTGCTGTGTGGCAGCTGTAAAAAGTTGCCCTGCACTTCACTTCAGTGTTGTTATATTTTTCTGGTCCTTCGGGATCATTGATGCAAGTGTTGAGAATAGAGTATCGCTCATACCGGTGCTAGGGGCGTGAGGGATGTTGCACTTATTCATTATCCCTCATGTACAGACTCAATCAAACCGAGTCTTCGATTCTCTTGTAATTTTATTGTGATTTATGCTTCCGAGGGGTCACTTTGTATCCAGATTTTTATATAAACCTTCACATTTTACCATTAGATGTATTAGATTTCTTTATTTTGATAGAATAGCATTTGTGTTAACCTTTATGGACACTAGATCATATATAATTTGAATGCCAAGAGTCAAGGTCAGTATGTAAATATTTCAAAATTGCCCGTCATCTTCATAGGTCAGCGACTATGTCTTTGAGCACGCATGTTTTATAACAATATCTATTGTACGACCCGATTTGAACAACAACAACAGCAACAGAATCCCTGAAAAACGATCAAAACGGCAAAATTTAAAACGCTGTAGGCTCGAGTTGATTGAGTCTGTACATGGACTTTAATGAAAATTGCAAGGTACCGTCCAAGCACCCTAGCACCGGCCTATGCAAAATTGATATATCAAAGGGGAGAATTGTGAGATTTTGAATTTAGAAACAGGCGCAGGTGTGTTTATACGATATTTTTTATTGTTGTATTGATATAGCTACTTTATAAAGGGTCGTATTTATTAATCAAACTTTAAGCATGCCTAGACATGGTTAAAAACAGATCATCTATTTATTAATTGAAATAAACTCAAATAAATGGTTAAGTCATTTTAATCTTATTAAGTATCTTTCACTTTGAAAAAAAGTCTCGCAAACATGAACCTTAAACAGTCTACGAGCTTGCACTTATGGTTAATGAATAATATAGAGTAAAATAGATAAATACAGAATCCCTAAAGAAATAGATAAATACAGAATCCCTAAAGAAAGCCCAACACGGCAAAATTGAAAATGTTGCAGGCTCGGTTTGATTGAGCCTGTTCGTGGACGGTACTGGAAAGTGCAAGTTACCGCCCACGCCCCCTAGCACCGGCTAAAACATTATAGGTCTACCGCGGGTATTTGATGATGGTACATGCATAGAAGATTAGACAGTTAATTGATGCCAATTCTGCAATTAAAATATTGACGATTCACTCGAAACTCGGCTCAGTTAAGGATCCATTACCTTTGTTGCTGGGTCGTGTTGGGGTTGCGTTCATTGAACGCCACCTTTCCTTGTTAATCGTGTTTTCCATTTTTTACATTGAAGGCAAATGGTTATTGTAGTCTTACAATCAAACCGAGTCTGCAATTCTTATGTTATTTTGTTGTGATTAATGCTTCCGAGGGATCAATTTGTTTTCAGAATTTTTTACAAGTTTTGCCGTCCATGAACAGGCTCAATCAAACCGAGCCTGCAACATTTTCAATTTTGTCGTGTTGGGCTTTCTTTAGGGATTCTGTATTTTATCTATTTTATGATCACATCCGTGTTATTTGTGCCGTGTGGCGGCTGTAAAAAGTCTCCCCGTACATTTAATCAATGATGTTATATTTTCGATCCTTGAAGATCGTTCAGCACGACATTATTGTTGTGCTTGTGGTATTTTTTGTTTCAACTTTTCGGCATTTTCTATTTGGGTGGTTCCAATATTCCTACTTGAATAATGTTGAATCACCCTTAGGATATGTTGCCTGCTTTTTAAATTTGTCTTTTGACGTCTTATCTGTGATATGCAGGCTTCATAACCTCAGATCCCCTTTCAAAATTCCATTTTATTTAGTTCCGCCCATTGTTTTCTCGTTTAGGGCACACGCATTCTTTTACTTGGGGACCATACGCCGCTTTTCATGGAATGACACTACTGTGTCACATTGAAGGTTCCATGATAACCGCCGTATGAACACATCTGCGGATGTTTCTAAATTCAAATTTCACCATTTTAGTGTTTAAATGTTGAATTCTGCTTAAGCTGGTGCTGGGGGGCGTGGACGGTCACTTGCACTTTCCATTGCCGTCCATGAACAGGCTCAATCAAACCGAGCCTGCAACATTTTCAATTTTGTCGTGTTGGGCTTTCTTTAGGGATTCTTTATTTTATCTATATTACAGAAATTGTCAACATTAAGAAGCATTTATTGATATCTTCAGTTTTTCTGATTATTTTAAAAAGCACCCATGAATAAATGACAAAGATATAGACACAACCATCAATGTTCTAATTTGACTTATCTAGCTATCAACCTAGTGTTTAAGCATTACAAGTAGTCCTAATGTGCCACAAATGTGCCTTGTTATGCCAATAACCATCCAATGAAGACCGGACATTATCTTCAAAATATTTATATGAAATGAAATATTACCTTTAATGTCTGAAATCTTACTTTATGCGACATTCTTTTCTCACTCAAGACAAATTGGTTCAAAGTACCACGTATTCATTCTTAGCTCTCGCTGAATAACACATAACTTGACATGGCCACAAATGCACTCTCATATCATGACTTGAAATACAAGTGAGACCTTGGAACATTTGTCCGCTACAAGTCGTCTTACAAAGAGGAGCTATATTTATCCCAAATGATTTTTAATTCATCCATGAATGACAAAATCGTTCACCAGACTTTTTAGACACTTTAAGGACATATATTGTTTGAAGTGAAAGTATGATTTTGGCCTTTGATTTACTTCATCAGCTGTGTTTTATTTGTGACTCATTGTCCAAATGTGCCATATATTTTTGCAGAATTTTTTCAAAAGGCATCAATTAATTAGAAAGTTATAAATCGGACACAAACATTTTGTAACGTTTATTTCATGATTTATGATATAGAAGTTTAACTGTAGACATAAAATATGAAAAACAAGATCAACAAGGAAAGGCGGCGTTCAATGAACGCAACCCCCATATGACCCAGGAACAAGAACCAATGGCAAGGAGCCCAGGCGAACCCCAAACATAAAAAGGACAGGGCAACGACACGTTAATCAATAAATCATAAATACATGTAATTTGTAACTGATTAGGAATTCAAAGAAAATAATAATAGGCCCACAAAGGGGAAGGGGATAGGAGACCGGGGGAAGGGGGGGGGGGGGGTTAATCAAAGAAATAAAAACTAGAGGCAATGGGGAAGATACTTACCGTAGACGAGAAAACAACAAGGGACACAAGCCAAAAGTGTCACCAAACAATCCCTAAAGAAACTCCAACACTGCAAAATTGAAAATGTTGCAGACTCGGTTTGATTGAGCCTGTTCATGGACGGTACTGGAAAGTGCAAGTTACCGTCCACGCCCCCTAGCACCGGCTTAAGCAGAATTCAACATTTAAACGTGAAATAGTAAAGTTTTGAATTTAGAAACATCCGCAGATGTGTTCATACGGCGGTTATCATGGAACCTTCAATGTGACACTTCCGTGCCATTCCATGAAAAGCGGCGTATGGTCCCCAAGTAATAAAAAGGGTGTGCCCTAAACGAGAAAACAATGGGCGGAACTAAATAAAAGGGGGTCAGAGGTTATGAAATTCTGGAAACAAAGTGATCCCTCGGAAGCATTAATCACAACAAAATAACATAAGAATTGCAGACCCAGTTTGATTGAGTCTGTACATGAGGGATAATGAATAAGTGCAACATCCCTCACGCCCCCTAGCACCGGGAGCGGTACTCAATTCTCAATACTTTATAGTGTTGGCATCAATGATCCCGAAGGACCAGAAAATATAACAACACTGAAGTGAAGTACGGGGCAACTTTTTACGGCTGCCACACGGCACTTGACACCTGCTGTTGTGAAGTACAAAATTCTGGAAACAAAGTGATCCCTCGGAAGCATTAATCACAACAAAATAACATAAGAATTGCAGACTCGGTTTGATTGAGTCTGTACATGAGGGATAATGAATAAGTGCAACATCCCTCACGCCCCCTAGCACCGGCTTGGAGCGGTACTCAATTCTCAACACTTTATAGTGCTGGCATCAATGATCCCGAAGGACCAGAAAATATAACAACACTGAAGTGAAGTACGGGGCAACTTTTTACGGCTGCCACACGGCACTTGACACCTGCTGTTGTGAAGTACAAAATTCTGCGTATAAAAAGCCTGCGTATCACAGATAAGACGTCAAAAGACAAATTTAAAAAGCAGGCAACATATCCTAAGGGTGATTCAACATTATTCAAGTAGGAATATTGGTACAACCCATATAGAAAATGCCGAAAAATTGAAACTAAAAATATCACAAGCACAACAATAATGTTGTGCTGAACGATCTTCAAGGATCGAAAATATAACATCATTGATTAAATGTACGGGGAGACTTTTTACAGCCGCCACACGGCACAAATAACACGGATGTGACCATAAAATAGATAAATACAGAATCCCTAAAGAAAGCCCAACACGGCAAACCCGTAAGATGTTGCATGGGGCAGGCAAACCATTACATAAGAATAATTAATTAGTAACTGATAAGGAACTTAAAGTTTTATATTAGGCCCATAAAATAGATAAATACAGAATCCCTAAAGAAACCCCAACACTGCAAAATTGAAAATGTTGCAGACTCGGTTTGATTGAGCCTGCTCATGGACGGTACTGGAAAGTGCAAATTACCGTCCAGGCCCCCTAGCACCGGCTTAAGCAGAATTCAACATTTAAACGTGAAACAGTAAATTTTTGAATTTAGAAACATCTGCAGATGTGTTAATACGGCGGTTATCATGGAACCTTCAATGTGACACTTCCGTGCCATTCCATGAAAAGCGGCGTATGGGCCCCAAGTAATAAAAAGCGTGTGCCCTAAACGAGAAAACAATGGGCGGAACTAAATAAAAAGGAATTTTGAAAGGGGATCAGAGGTTATGAAGCCTGCGTATCACAGATAAGACGTCAAAAGACAAATTTAAAAAGCAGGCAACATATCCTAAGGGTGATTCAACATTATTCAAGTAGGAATATTGGTACAACCCATATAGAAAATGCCGAAAAATTGAAACTAAAAAAATCACAAGCACAACAATAATGTTGTGCTGAACGATCTTCAAGGATCGAAAATATAACATCATTGATTAAATGTACGGGGAGACTTTTTACAGCCGCCACACGGCACAAATAACACGGATGTGATCATAAAATAGATAAATACAGAATCCCTAAAGAAAGCCCAACACGGCAAACCCGTAAGATGTTGCATGGGGTACATCTCCATCTAAATGTGGATAATTAACTATACAAAAGTCAAAGTCATCTCTTTTATCATAGATTTTTGTGTGAATAGAATTGTTGTTGATAGTAATATGAAGATCCAAAAATGATGTACTAAAATTTCAAGAGTTCGTTTTATTAAATTATCCTCATTTGGATGGAGATGTACCGCACGCAACATCTTACGGGGTTTATATATCTCAGTTAATTAGATTTGCTAGAGCTTGTAGCAACGTAAAGGATTTTAACGAGCGAAATATTTTCATTACCGGTAAGCTTCTAAAACAGGGCTACCGCTATTATAAATTACGTAAATATTTTACAAAATTTTACAATCGTAACTTTGATTTAATTTCAAAATTCAATAGTGATCTAAAAACACTTCTGCGACAAGGGATTAGCCAGCCTGATTTTTACGGTGATGTGGTTTACAAACTTCGTAAGATCTTGGGTCATTGTAATTTTTCTGTTGTGTTTACTAAAATTATAAAACGTTTTATTAAAAGGGGTTATTGCCCTACTATTTTAAGACATACCGCATGCTTAGTGTTCAACCCATTTACAGTTGGACACTACGCTTTCCTCTTTTGATTACATCTGACGGGCCAAGTGGGAGACTATAAGATGGAAAGTTCTTAAAGCACTTTGTGACTGAATTGTCTTAATATTCGTCTTCTGTCTTTCTTCGTCGGGCCCTTGTAGGGGATTTTCTTTCTGCTCTGCCTTCCTTTAAGGTATCGAGTACTATTGTAGTGGTCATTAGGTTTACTTTTATATGTTTCTACATGATCATTTTGGTGTTTTACTTATTTAACCTTTTGTAACCATAACAACAGTTAGAATTTCACTTGGCGGGGATTCATTTTATTTACACTGTCTCGTTTATAGGAACATGGTGGGGCTAAGAGCGAGGTTTGGTGCACCATTAACCGGTTTAAACTCCCCAGTAGTCATTATTATGCTGCTGACCGTTCCAAGGCGGCGCCCTCTGTGTTCCTCAGATTTATGTCTATGTTGTTTTATACTGTTTTGGTGACACTTTTGCTCATGTCTCTTGTTGTTTCTCGTGACCGGGTTCCCAACTAATGAACTTTTACAAAATTGTCTTTCTTGATAGACATGACCCTGATCTTTGGACTGTTGAATTGGCTCTCAAGCACTATACATCCCAGTATATGTTCTTGCGCAAATGACATAGACTTAAGAAATAACCAAACAATTTTCACGGTATCCCTGTTTGAAGAATAAGTAATAATATAAGGGACATCATATCCTAATCCGTTATAGGCCGTATACCGCCTCCGTGGTCGAGGGGTTAGAGTCGATGACTTCTAATCCAGTTACCTCTCTGGCGTGGGTTCGATCCCCGGGAGATGCTTTGGTAGTTTAGCGCGGAGGAAGGTAATCTAGTACTGGTGTAACTCTCCAGGAACGATGGTTAGGAAACTACCCGCCTATATGACTGAAATACTGTTGGAAAAAGGCGTAAAATGAAACAAACAAACAGTTATAGGCCGTATATTTATGCTTAACTATTTCAAAATCAATCTTTTAATGACAGAATACTAAAATGCACATCTTTTGTCAAGCACTTTCAAGTCTAACTTGAGGAGTTGAACTTCAAACCTGGGTCTTTCTTATGACATTGTATCAATGTGCCACACATTAATGCAATTTATTTCAAAATCTCTCCAAAAATGACAGATATGGACGGGATTTAAAACGTACAGAAAGGGACAAGCTCTTACTGAGAGATTGGTGCAGATGTCTGTTATCTTCATGTTTGTTTCTTACTCAAAAAGCAGCCTTTTGCCTTTCATTACCAATGATCAATCCTATAGGTCGGTGTATACGGAATTAATCTAAACGCCAAATTGTGATCGCAAATACCCCTAACTGACACGTTACAAGAGGATGCTCGGGGCAATACAAATCCAATTTAAAAAACATCGCAATAATTTAAAGAACATGCATTTTATTCTTAAAATTATAAAATATGATACACAAGATAAACAAGGAAAGGCGGCGTTCAATGAACGCAACCCCCATATGACCCAGCAACAAGAACCAGCGGCAAGGAGCCCAGGCGGACCCCAAACAAAAACGGGACAGAGCAAGACAGAGCACGGACATGTTAATCACTAAATAAAAAATAATTTGTAACTGATAAGGAATTCAAAGAAAACAAATAAATGATTTAAAAATTATATTACTGTAAAAATTACATCTAAATGACAAAATAAACGCAAATATGACTCCCATTTATGTTGTATTAGGGTATAAATTGTGACCTCTTTGCACGATAAAGTTTGTAGTTTTAATGAATGTTTTTCAAAGTCCGCGCTTGGAAGTCTTACTTAGTATCATTGCATATCTGATACTAGTAAAATGCCTTCTTGTGCTTCTTGTTTACTTTAATAATAATACAGTGTATAAAACTTTGGAAATTGTCAGCCATTTTAAAATCCAAGATGGCTGCCGCAATAAATTTTATTGTTATCCATATCATGCCATGGGAAATGAAGGCTGAACGTTGGAACTAAATACTTTTGAAAATGCTTGAAACTTAGAAAACCATCGGAAGTATGACTGGAAGATATACATAGGTCCACTGTTACAGGCAAACAATGCGTATAAATTGATGCAACAGATATGCCCCTCCATTTCTGGTGTTTGGTTGACTTCCTGTAGAAGCTTTTCTAGGCAAAGATCATTCAGACGAGCACTCAGGGAATCAGTCCACCTGTGCATAAAAACTCCATCGGAGATTCCAGATAGCATACAGCAGAAGCTGATAAAAAGGCAACAAAAACAAGACCAAATTAAGCATACTCGGCTTGATGTGGGATATAAGGTACTGGTCCGAAAAGTTTGAGTGAAGGGGAGTAACAAGTTGTCAATTAATTTCTAGTTAAATAACTCAGATAATGAAGTTATGTATAGCCCTACTTCCTCACACAGCGATAAGATCTCATTGCACTTTTTTTGTGACAAGTTTTATTTCTTTCTTTAAGAAATGACTGATTTTATTTTACCAAAGAACTTACTAATGTATATATTTTGTCCGAAACAGCGATACCACCAATAACGTTCACGATCATGTGATATTACGAGGTGCACATGACTAATGAGAAACACACCAAAAATCCGAACTTATCAGGTACTCTCAGTTTATGATGCTCATTAGATGTCCAATATATTATATGATTCATCAATAATATTCAATGGTAGGATACTACGTCATCGCGCACCTGCTAAATGCTCCCTGTTGGACCATTTTTTCGTCGACTCGAAGGTAAAATACAATTTTATTATAAGAAAACGTAAGAGTATTAAAAAATCATGTAGCGCACCAAAGAATGGCTATAGTACTTGTGATAATTGTAAAAAAAATTTATAGATTTATTGCCTGGTTTAGGCCTGAAAACGGGATAAGTGTTTTTCTCTGAATGCTCCCACTCGGACTTCTCCCGAAACATATATGAAATAAGGTTGAAACCTTCTTTAAATTTATTTTTAACGTACCGGAACATAAACCGAGTCATGTATACCCATTATTCTTTATTAGTTTCAAATATTTCTATTCAAAAGTCAGTCTTTTAAAAGTTTTTTTATGAAAATGGAAAATGCTCCCACTCGGACTCAACTTCGGAGATGCTCCCACTCGGACCTAAATATATACAAATTTTGAAAGCACATTGCTGTCTTAAGACATTATTATTTTTTTCAAAATATCTTTTTATTCACGTTCATATATTCATATAATTAGTAAGAATTCAATGAAACAGCATTTTTAAAATATGATACTAATATTTAAATTACTTTAAACAGTCTCGTAAATATGTCTTCTTAGAGGATTAGTATAAGGGAAAAAAGTTGTGTTGAAACAATTCCTCGTTTAAAAGAGTCGCTTACATAAGAAACAAATTGTTTATACATTTTAAAAATATAATAACGTTTTGTTTTGCAGAAAGTATTTGTATTTGTGACCAGTATGGGAAAAGGTATTAACCACATTGCGACGTAAGGAAGCACATGGCAGGACATCTTGGCACGGCAAAGCTTGAGCAAATATTTTAGATACCAACTGTGGATATATCTCATTGAGGAGGAATACTCTAGAAAACACAAGAATAATAGTTCTTTGAAGTTATTGTCTTTTGTTCAGTTTTTTGCGTTAATTTTTGGACAATGTGTCATAAATGATCAATTCATCTGGAATTTCACTGGAGGATAGATTTCAATAAAGAAATAAATTCCGCAAACAAGAATGACAACTCTCCAGTTTTGGAGTTAGTTTGCAAGGACCATACCTCTAAAGGTATTTGAGATATAAGCATAAAACTTTATATTGAACATGTTTAATAGAAGTGAATAGCAGAGCATAAGGACCAGAAGTGTTCACTTAATGCTTTTTGTTGTTTTTCTTTGTTTTTTTTCATGGGAGTGTTATTTTTGTCATGATTTATTATGTCTAGGCTATAACTTTTCATTAATTTTCACGAGTATCATTACTTGGAATTTTTACACGTATGTAAGGGTTACTTCCCCTTTGAAATGTACTTCCTCCTTATGGCGGGGGATTTTGCTGTCTGTGATTCCTTCTTGTATTATTGTTTTTATTTTAACGTCATTCAAATATCCTGAAATCATTTTTCTATGATTTTATTCATAAATATAATGCTCAAATGAAGATTTATCAATATTGTATGTTCCGAAAAGCATTATTTGTAAAGATAATACCGAATTTACATTTCATAAAGGGAGGTAATTAGAAATATATTTTCTATTAAGTGTAAGTTGAATCTTTCAAAAAGAAATGAATGCATTATGTATATAGAGGATATTTGTTTAGTTCAGTGTAAGATCGGAATATATTTCACCGAGTGAGCACCAAAAGGTATATTTCACGAGTGGCGTAGCCACGAGTGAAATATGAGCTTTTGGTGTTCACAAGGTGAAATATATTTCAATCTTACACTTAACTAAACAAATTTTCTTTTTATTATATGCAAAAACGTTGTAAAAAGACATTTAAACCTAATACTGAATGAAAAACGCGCCAAATAATAATACAATGTGACGTCATTTACGACGTCACGTCATTAAGTTGTTACCCAGTACTGTGCACGCTAGTATTTCACTGAAACAACGTAAGGGGCTTAAATTCAAAACAGTGAAATTATCAAAGTGGTAATTTCACTGTTTCAAACAGTGAAATTACCAGTTTTATATCACTGATATATTTCTATAAACCACCGAAAAGCATGTAATAAACATGTATATTTTAATGATTACATATAATGTGGACAAGCATTTGCAGTACGTATTTTACATATTCCTTTATGTTTGAAAATTGTTTTAGTACCATAAATATTAATACATTTAATTTATAGACAATTTCAATTGGTAACAGCCTGAAATATAACTTACATGATCTTTAATTACCAAAATATGGTAAAGACTGTGATAAAGAAATAACTATGATCTTTGTTTTCTTATTTTATTTTTTTCTTATTTGGGTAAAAATACGTACACATGATAACTTTCATACTTAAAATTGTCAAAGTTGTTAATAATTGTGACGCCGTAGTATGGCAGTACATTGACTTTTTAACCAGTTCATGACAAAAATGATTTACATGTTGTTCTTTAATAAACTATTCAAATCAACCGATAGATATTGACTTCTTTATGTTCATAAACGTACCATAATGCTGTTTTAAAACATAAATCACAAGTTAAACAAACACGCAAAACATTGAGTTTTAAATTATTAACAAGATAATAAAGTCAGCAATTATTGAATAAATGCTGGCCTCTAATATGTGTTCGAGTCCAACAGAATCTTAATCCGGTATGGTACTAAAGAATGTATAATGACTTCTTTGTAAAACACCACACTTTTTGAACATCTAAACAAAACTTTATTCTTGAGATCCAAACTGCCCATTTAAAGTCTTATAGTCCTAGCTTGTTGCTGGCAATAATTTTGAATTATCCCTTCGGATGCAACACAAGCCAAGTGCACCTTTTTGTATAGTGATCCTGTCAGTTGAAACTTTGCCATGGCACCTTGTTCCTGCCCAACGACGTCATTCTACAGAATCAAAGAAGTGATCTCTGTAAAAAGAATGAAAAGTTAATGTTGCCAAACACAGTAGTTATTGGCAAAATGGTGTTAAAATTGTGAGAATAATCCATAAAAGCTAACACAGCAATGAGCTTTCAAAATGTATAAATTTGGGTCCGAGTGGGAGCATCTCTGAAATCGAGTCCGAGTGGGAGCATTTTCCATTTTCATAAAAAAAAACTTTAAAAGACTGACTTTTGAATAGAAATATTTGAAACTAATAAAGAATAATGGGTATACATGACTCGGTTTATGTTCCGGTACGTTAAAAATAATTTTAAAGAAGGTTTTCAACCTTATTTCATATATGTTTCGGGAGAAGTCCGAGTGGGAGCATTCAGAGAAAAACACTTATCCCGTTTTCAGGCCTAAACCAGGCAATAAATCTATAAACTTTTTTTACAATTATCTCAAGTACTATAGCCATTCTTTGGTGCGCTACATGATTTTTTAATACTCTTACGTTTTCTTATAATAAAATTGTATTTTACCTTCGAGTCGACGAAAAAATGGTCCAAGTGGGAGCATTTAGCAGGTGCGCGATGACGTAGTATCCTACCATTGATATTGGTGGAATCAGGTCAGATAGTTGCAATAAGGTCAGTCGAGACATAAGGGAGTATTGTATGTCAATGAATATATGGTTGACATGCGGTGTGTGTGTGTGTTTGGTTTGTTTACCCTCGCCACCGTAATGAACCATATGGGCGAGCACATACTTCATTTAAAACTTACTTTATTTATATGGGAACTAATTTAATTAAGCTATAGTTTTATCGGTACATGTGTTTACGTGTGTGCCATAATTCGTATCACAAGTTCGTATAAAAGTACGTATCCCATGATAGGAATAAGATGGGATTGCTCCCATACTAAGTTAAAATTACGTGTATTTAAAAAATGAACACATATTTAAATTACTTAAGGTTAAAAGGGCCGAGACGTTTATAAAAAGCACCGTCTCTTATAACAGGTCAACTATTATGGTTGACATGCGCCCATATTCCTGGTTTATATAATGAGACAGATCTTCCCTCTCGGCAGTTTAAGGATAACATTGAATGGGCATTACAGACAAATATATTTGAAAAACTTTGTATTGTTGTATTTGGCAAAAGCCTGTTGTAGATTTGTTTGCATCAAGGTTAAATAACAAATTATCTGTATATTGTTCTTGGAAGCCAGATCCATGTGCTTCTTACATTGATGCTTTGACTATAAATTGGGAAAAATTCTCATGTTCGTATATGTTTCCTCCTTTCAGTATTTTGAGTCGCTGCATTCGGAAAGTACAAATAAACAGGGCCAGAGCCATACTTATAGCGCTATTATGGCCAACACAGACGTGGTTTGCTCAACTGATGCGATTCCCCGATCAGTAACTCTACTTTGAGAATCTATGTTATCGATCCACCATTGCAAATCATGTTTTATTTCTAAAGTGATTATCATTTCAGACTCAAAATTACCATAATTAGACTTTAAGGCTTGAATTTTCTGCTTTTCCATAGCTCTGTAATATAATTTCCTATAGTCAACAGCTGGAAATGAAGATACTAAAACCCCAATAACTCGGGCTACTTCCCTAATTTTAACTTTATGACTGTTTTTAAGAGTTCTACATATTTCTTTGATATGATCTTTTTTTTTCTTGTGGTAACGTGACCAACATAAGATCGGAGTCAATAACAAACCCGAGATAAATTACCTTTTTGGATGAGATAAAGTCTGATTTTTCTTCATTTACAAAAAAAAACCCGAGTTTTTTTAACAAATTATGAGATACATGAACAGTTTGTAAACAATCATTGTAAGATTCACCACACAACAAACTATTATCAATGAAACTTGTACAAATATGACCTTCTGCCCTAAGCTTAGCAAACACTGGCTTCAGAAGCTTAATAAATAACCGAGGACCATCCCTATAGCCATTAGGGCCGGTCTGGCTTTGATTGTTCCGAGTTAGATTGTCGCCCCGTACATTCAATTGGGGATCCTTAAAGATTGTTCAGCACGACATTATTGTTGTGCTTGTAGTATTTTAGTTCTATCTACTCGGCATCTTTCTTGTTGGGTGGTTCCAGTATTCCTAACTTGAATACTGTTGAATCACCCTTAGGATATGAGGCCTGCTTTTTAAATTTGTCTTTTGACGTTATATCTGTGATATGCAGGCTTCATAACCTCAGATCCCCTTTCAAAATTCCATTTTATTTAGTTCCGCCCATTGTTTTCTCGTTTAGGGCACATGCATTTTTTTACTTGGGGACCATATGCCGCTTTTCATGGAATGGCACTAACGTGTCACGTTGAAGGTTCCATGATAACCGCCATATGAACACATCTACGGATGTTTCAAAATTCTAAATTTTACCAGTTCATGTTAAATGTTGAATTCTGCTTAAGCCGGTGCTAGGGGGCGTGGACGGTAGTTTGCACTTGACAGTACCGTCCATGAACAGGCTCAATCAAACCGAGCCTGCAACATTTTCAATTTTGCCGCGTTGGGCTTTTTTTTTTAGGGATTCTTATTTCACTCTATTTTACATTTGAAAGCATATCCTCCAGATAGGAGACTTTGTGTTTTTACTGTTTTTAAAGAATATTTGTCAAGAACAAAGGCATTGAGACAAAATAATGAAGATGCTCTTTTGATTAGTTACATCAAACCATTTAAACCTGTTTAAAGTAACACTATTTCTAGATTGTGTTCAATTGATATAATGTTTATACATCGTCGCCCTAATTCCATAATGATGTAAGTCGTATTTTTACCATTTTGAGAAAATCGACTTCAAAGTTTTAACAGGCTATATCTTCACACTTACTCAACCAATTTTAATATAAAATACATCATAGTGTGCAGAATTATTTTAACTTTTACACTGTTAATTACGAAGAAGTTCCTGTAGATAGTTTTTTAAAAAATCAAAATAAAAGAATGAATGAAAAATCACTGAAAAATATATTTTATTGACAAAAATACAAGAACCAGAATGCTGTAATAAGTTACAGCAATGTGACCCTAAAATATCATTACATTTAGGAGTTACAACAGTGTGAAATAATGACTATTTTACTGTTTTATACTGAAATTATATTAAATTTAGACGTAACTAGAAATTGAATGCTTTAACGAATAGTCTGGATCCACATTTATTTAGGCACCACAGATGTGTAATGTGATCAGGATCAAAACAGTAAATTTAGTCTTAAAAGTCAATAATAGAAATCCAGACAATGCGGTGAAGTGTGAATAGCCACGAACAGGCATTTTAAGGTTGAAATTGAACTCGGGCTTCATTATCATATGACCATTTACATGAAATAGTGAGCCTTGCAAATGAACAAAAAAAAAATATTACTGATTTTGTAAATGTATCACATTGATTTAAACAAAACGAAATCAAAATTTAGAAACATCGTCATTGTATTGATATTTACCACATTAAATAGCAAAACTTTTATCATATGATATGCTATTTTCACATTAACACTGTACACTATAAAATATTTGGAATTCAGATTTACTTTTGGTTTCGTTTATTATATCATTAATTCATTCCAAATTCAATTTTGAATACCTGTTACTTGCATACAAACAGCATGTTAAACACATTTTGACTTACAAAACACACAAAAATGTTTGAAAGATGTAACTGCTTCAACTTTGAAAAACAACATCAACAATGGGTTCCTTTCTCTGTAACATGAAAAAGAATAAACCTATGTATTTTACTTTTCTAAGAACAGCATTACTTAATGTTTTGTTTAAAAAAAAGAAAAATATGAAACACAACTCAAAGCTCACAAATTTTCAAAGATGCTACAGATCTGGATATGGTGTTTCAATGAACTACTGTACTTCAATTACTACATGAATTTATGTATTAAGTGGCATACAACTTCTTTACATACAATAACAATTAAGTATACGTTTGCTTTTAATGTTTTTAACTGAACTGTTTACATCAATAACTCATTCGTATATAAAAGCAATGCTCAATATCTAAGAGTTTCAGTCAAATATTAATTCTATTTTACTTCAACAAACGTTTGATGAAACAAATATAACAATTTAAAGATTCCTTAATGTTTTATATGGTCTTAAGACTTTGTAACATTTTTTAACAAAATCCTTTTTTCTACGTTTCAATCGAATGACAATTTTTAACTAAACATATTTTTTCTTTTTAAAAATAGTTTTGGTAATGGATAATTTTCAGTTCAAAGGTTCAAATCACTTGATAATTAATTACAGGTAGTATTACCTTACGAGTTGGAATAAGATGTACAAGAATTATTATTAACTTGCATAATATTATTCTTCAAATTAAAGAACAAACCACAGAAAAATAACAAAACAAATAAATTAGTGATTCTTTTCAATGTTAATAATAATAAAGGTATTTGACACATGGTTTTTTTTAATTTTCTTTACTTATACGCCGCTAATTCTCTAAGAAACCATTTCGAAAATATCATTTTAATAACAATGAAATAACCATTTAAACATATTGTTTTATTGTTCTTTACTGTATTGTTCACTTTATTTTTAGGATCAACATCTTTGGAAGGAAAATCATTGTTACAAATAACAGAAACCTAAAAGTATGCTATAAAGAAAGCAGCACAAGGTTCGACGTCATATTGTCTGACGTCAGTTTGATTCTTTGAAATTCTCCATCGACATAAAGGCTACAATATCATACCTTTGTTCTTGATTAATAGCGTACCGAATTCTTCTGCGTTCCAAGATTGTCACTACTATCCCTTATCTGATCCCCTATCTTTAAGATACTTAACACACTTTCTTTCGTCCGTCTTTTTATTTTAACTTTTAATAAACGCCTAAGTAATAATATTATATATTCTTATCGTCCTCCCTTTTGCTATTTTATCATTTTTATCTCATCTGCTCATATGGTGACCTTTAATGTGCAACATATTACGTCGAAATCAATTGGGTAGAATACGACAATTAAAAGAAGGGACAAATGTTCCAATACGACAAATTAAAGTATAGAATGGGAATTTGATAGAAAAGAATATAATGTCGAACATTATCGAAAAGATGTCTAATTATGTCGAAAACACCTCAAAAATGCAGGAATATAATAAAACGAAAGTAGACAGAAATAAATGGATGCAGTTGATTCATAATTTGTTCTAATTCATTATGATATATAATCAAATTGATTTTCAATGTTCGTTATTTTGAATATACATTTATATTCAGTATTGTTTGTGGAGATCCCTTTAAAAGCCGTTATTAGCTGTATATATTTCATTGTAAAGTTAAATTATTTAGCACTTAGAACTTAAAGACCAGTATCATTACAATAGGCGACACTCCTGCAACACTATGTCGAAATTTAATGCGCTTCATTATTCGGTCAAGTGTCGTAGGATTAAATATTTGTCGACCTTCTGTTGCTCACTATCATTTGTCCATTCTATAATATTGCTCTTTGTGAAGTGTCCTTTGACGTAATGTCGTATACCCGAAATTTTTAGGGACACGCATAACTGTGTGATATATTACATTTTCGTGAACGACAAATAACGCCGAATTGTGTATTTTTTCTTTGCAACTAGATTACGTTATATTGATTGCTGAAAGAACAATTATCACCAATCAACGATTCGCGGAAATCATGCTAGGAGCTTCTAGTTTATTGATGGAACATTTTGAATGAGAAGATGTGTTGTCGACAAAATGAGTCGTATATACCACTTATTAAAAGGCATGGAAATTAATCTTAGACTGCGTATCACTATACCTTCGACTTAAAATTCCTATAGTGTTTAATTATTTTATAGATTATTAAAAATATCATGTTTTAGAAAGCAAATTTATAATATAAAAGAAAAGTAAGTAAGGAATCCCTTAAAACATTCAAAACGGCAAAATGTAAAAGTTACAGCACTGTTTGAATGAGCCTGTTCATTGACGTTGAGTGAGTTGTCAAAGAACCAGACAATTGTATGATTCGTAATTGTATGAATTTGTTTGGTGGGTTAAGATAATGAGACAGTATTCCTTCTTACAGTTTACTATTTGTAAACATTAATATTTAGTTAATCATTTCTACGTCTTATTAAAAGTAGAACGATTAATAATCATAACTGTAACTAAAGGGAAATCATCAGATGAACTATATTTGTCGAAATTTGTAGAGGTAATTTCCCTTGACGAGTGAGTGATGATTTTGTAAATTTCAGAAAGTTCTATATCGATAACTAAGTTACCAATATGAGTTGTGTGTCTTTATTCATTTAAAGAAGATATCAATGTTTGTTGTACAACTTACAATGCAGCTAATGATGGCAGCATAATTAATGTTAATATCTATTTGCAGTTGATAATATAAATCACTGACATTCTCTAGTGTGCACATGGTTAATTGCAGTATATTGCAGTAACACCACTTGTCTGAAAGAGTTGTTTTTTGGTTGAATGTGTTATCAGTTGAGTCCATTCCACAATTGATATTATCATTGTATATTATATATCATTGTTGTAAACATTTTATAAATTTTACTCCGTTCAGTTAATAGGCCACTTGACTGAATCATTAATTTTTGAATATAATGCGGATGCAGAAAACTGTACTTGGAAGTTCATCTATAATTGAAGATGTAGTTAAATAATGTTATGTTTAAATGACATTTAAACTTCACGAATTCCCGATTTCATCTTCGTGAATTCACAATTCTTACCTCGTGAGTTTGGGTTTACAATATACGGAATACTCGCATTCACGATTTCAACTTCATATATTCACGATTATATCTTCGCAAATTAATGTTTTAAACTTCAGGGTTTCAGGCTCTTGAAATCCCGATTTGCTTCGCGAATTCAAAATTTAGAATTCGCTGATTCATGATTTTAACTTAACAACGAATACCCGATAAGTTTCATTGTTTTAAACTTTACGATTTCAACTTCATGAATTTATGTTTTTAACTTCACGAATTAAAGATTTCAAGTTGAAATCGTGAATTCACAACTATGAAATCGTGAAGCTCAGAAAGTAAAATCATAAAATTTAATTCGTCATAAAGTTTAAATCTTGAATTTGTGAAGTTGAAATCTTGAATTCGTGAATTCGTGAATTTTGTATGTTGAAATCGTTAAGTCGTGAAGTTGAAATCGTAAATTCGTGAATTTTGTATGTTGAAATCGTGAATTCGTGAAGTTGAAATTATAAATTCGTGACGATGAACCCGATAATTTGAAAAATTGAAATATCACAACCGGTCATTCGTAAATGACTAGTATTTGGTATTTGATATGAGATAGACATCATTATTATGTGATTACTTCATAAACTGTATTCATTGTTGTGAGCTAATGATCTCAGTACGTACATTCATTTAGTATGTCCATATTTAGTTGCTTCAGGACTTGATATATACATATTTATATAATTTTCATTTGTGGTTTGAATCTACATAACTGATTTGGGTTTATTTCAAAGATTATATGATGTGACTTTATCAGTTAGATACTTTGAAATTTATATTTATTGAACGAGCTCAACCTCCTTTATAAATTTTACTTTTACGTTTTAAATTATATAATTTAATCCAGGTAACATCACGCAATAAAGAAAACAACTACGAAATTACAAAAAGGTTACATGCATCCATGAAAAACTGATTCGACTCATTGAAACTTGTGCCAAAGAGTAATTGACTCAAATGATTTTAATCCTTCTAATTGTCAAAAATGTCAACGACCAAAGCTAGATTCCGGGGTACTTTTTACTCTGGTTTGGCATATCGCTTCTACGTTGTAGAGGAGAGATATTGCCCATAAATAAAACAGTTCAAAACATCTACTCGAAGTACGGTTTGTTAGACTAACCCTTTTAGAAGGTACGCATAACTGTTTGATTATATCAAGTCATTTAACAGGCACCACTGCTAAAATTTCTTCATGAATACAATAACCCATAGTAACTTTTGAAAATAAAAACATATCTACCTCGACCAAGTATCTTTATTTAAAGATAATTATTTTAATTTTCTAGTGTTAAGTTTAGGGTTGTGAAATGATTCCAGAGACCATGTATACAATAGTAAAATACATCAACTCGTAGTACAGTTTGTAAGACTAACCTTATTTAGAGTACTGCATTTCTATTTGAATTACAACTTTGAATTTTCACTTGTAATGACTGCTACTATTTAGTCATTAAACAGGCACCGCTAACATTTTTTCATGAAAACAATAATTCTAAATAATTTTTGCAAAGAAAAACATATTTACCTCGGCCAAGTATATACTTTTAATATTCTAATTTTAAGTTAAAGAATGTGAAATGATTCCAGATCTTAAGCAGGCAATGCGTAATAAAGTGACATTGCGTCTTAGAGAAAACAACATTTTTTTTCTTTGAGGAAGTAACTCTGCATATGTACACGATAAATAAATACTCCCGTTCCCTCCCTTTAACATACGTAGTTTCAAGGCCCAATACAATTTATAAATCCTATTTGCTGCTTATAAAAATATATTTCTATGTCTTTTGGATAGATAAGAGCCTCTCTCGTTATATTTTATGTGATAATATAAAATACTCTTGCATGTATCAAAAGGACAATTAACAGAAAAAAGCACTGAAATAACAATTTGAAACATATTATTATATTGTAACTAATTTTCAAAATCTTCGCTGATATGTACGTTTTAATTTTTAACCGACATTGACACTAAGTTGCCGTAACATTTTCTTTTACCAATTTTACATATTTGGGTTAAAAGTATGAACTTTGAAAAAAAATCAACCCAAACGGTCTTGGATGTTAAATAATGAGATTCTAAGTATTTGGCTTATAAATAATAGCAATTATGAACTACAAGAAGTGCAATGTAATTTTTTTTTCATTATGAAGGAAGACTGATTTTGTGTACTTTGACATCAATGATTGAAAAGACTATACAAAAACAGTTACTATTCAACCTAACTTCTTGTTGTTTGTGTTTCTTCAATTAAAAGGAAAGCCAGCAGTTTGATTTTTTTATATTAATGGGAAATATTTAGTCATGATCTTCTATGTTTGAGCTATCTGCATATTAAACCGAAAGATTTTTTGTGGATTTCTATCTAGAGGATCAATATTTTTCAGACAATGCACTTAAATATGTGAATTATATTGTGTAGTAACTTGCTTCAATCTCTTCCTTATTCGCTGATTGTGATGGATTAATTAAATTGTTACACTGCTTGTAACAAACGAGACGGAACCAAGACAACAGACCGACTCTGGTAATATCTGAGCAACACACGTCTGCCTGTGCAAAAATAATCCGTCATTATCCTCTTTTAAACAACTCTTTTTAACTTTCTTGCGATTTTTGACGCGCAAATATGTCTACGTCCCTTCATGGGGTTTTACATTAACTGAACAGATTACAGTTCTTATTTCATATTTGATCAATAGCTAGGGAACTCCGGCTCCGTCCGCATTTCAAAATATCTGTCAATAGTATGTCTGTCGAACTGTAATTGATCCATTTACTTATCTGTAAGATACTTAACACAGTCTATCCCTTTATAAAGACTCTCAACCGAGGTCTAAATCTTTAAATATGTATTAATATGATAAAACGTGATTTGTTATGAATTATTAATCATATCAGCGTTTAGACAGTTAAAATGAGCCTTTTCGTTTACAATACTGAAGAGTGAAACGGGCCGTTTATGTCCTGTGTGTTGTTGTCAAATTTGTCATAAGATGATTAAATTCATAATTGAATTAAACAACATTGAAATTTGTTCTTTATAGTCTGATCATTTTTCTATATTTTTGGATTACTCTGGATGACCTTTTAGTGGCATTTCACACAATATAGACACATTTATCATACATTAAATTTCAACTTTGTCAAAAAAGACTTTCTGGTATAATACCGTAAAGAACTTCACCCAGACTAGCCTGAAATCGTTGTGTAATCTGAAAACCGTTTGTGTGTAATTGTGACAAATAAAAATGAGAGATGGTATCAAAGTAAAGATCACCGCATCGAATGTGTGTGTGTGATTCATAAATTTTGTGTTATAGTTAAAACAGTGTAATATAAATATTATGATAATTGACAGCCACATCAAGTCTCAGAGATGAATTTTTACTGTTTTATAGATATTGCGAATATGTGATTTATATGTAATAAAAATGACTTTAGAGCATGTAAGGTGCATATGGCAAGAGCGTTTCGTTTTATGTGAAATAAGTTGTGATAATGAAGATAGCAAAATGTTAATACATTGGTATGTTTACCTCAATGCAAAATCACATCGAGTGTACCCATTCTTAAAACGAAGGAGAAGCAAATCATGGCTCAGGTTTATGGAGAATGATCAATGTTTGAAAAAATCTGTAAAAAAACACCATAACGTGAAAGCCTTTGATAAATTGAAAGCGTATTTAGGCTTACCGAGCCCTTGATTAGTTTTTACGATTTTATTCTATTTCGATTGTGTTGGAAGCTATAAACGTATTGAAACACTCTCAAATTCGTTCCTGGAACCAACCAGTACCAAGCAATGAATGTAAAGTCTGTGTGGTGGGGATGTCGAGTGGTTGACGCGTTGGAATAGTTGTCTTAAGGTTGATGTGTGGGTTCATAACTTGTCACGGGAAAGCCGTTTTTTCTTGTGTCTATGAGATTTTGAATTTTGTAATTAATGCAAGTATAAGCATAAACATACATGCATATAGGAGACGAACAATTCAGTGTTTGTACAAAGTCATAAGATAATTACTTATAATAAATCTGTTTATACAATTATTGACTAGTGAGCCATTGAATATGATGTGATATTCACCGGCAGATGACATATTGAGGCAAACATCAATAAAAAGCATGGTCAGTCTATCACAGATCTATAGAAGATTTTCGTTATGCAACTTTAAAATACTAAATAAAAACTCTTTCAATTTTACTGCGTATATGATTATCTTATTTATACTTACAAAACTCTAAATATTTATTTCATCAACATTTACAGATAAACATTTTAGAAAAAAATACATGGTTAATTGCAATAGGACAATAGGAACAAAACAAAACCAGAAATCAAGATCCTAGTTAGGACCATGCAGAAAATGCTGAATTCGTGTATATAATCACAACGAACAAATGCCTTCGATAGAGCACAACACACAAATGAAAAAGATGTCAAGTGTTTCAGGATAGATTATGTTGTAAACTTTTTTTTATTTGAACTTAAGATTTCCGTATATGTCGTGTAAGATGTTATTAAAAGAGAAGACGGAGAGTCATATTCCACAAGCATAGTTTATCTTTAAGTATTGAAAAACAACATTAACAATACGCTGAAAATATACAAAACGTTGTAATTGCAAATTACAGAAAATACCTCTATATTCTTCATATGTAAATGTTATCAAGATAACCATTGATTTCATAGATATTATACAAATTGAAACTTACTAAAATGTTTTCTTAATAGCTTTCTAAAAATATTTTTCTAAATACCAAAATTGCAGCACAGTTACCTGATAAATATATTTTTTTTGAAATAAATAAATAAAGATAAATAAAAAATGAAAAAATAAAATAAATAAATAAATAAAATATTCGATGCTAGTAACGTATAAGTATCAAGATAAAAATATAAAGTTAGATGCTGAAAAAAGTACATTTGAATCACCAATTATTATAATAAAAGTATAAAAATCGAGACTCCTTATTGTAATTTGTAGAGCAAAGGTAGACTTATTAGTGACAAACTGATTCCTTGCAGGCAATACTTTAACAATTCATGTTGCAAAATAATTCATCAAATTTTCATGATTTATTTCTGACGGCACTTTGATCTTTTTTCTTAAAGAGGTTCCTTTCATGTCAGAGATACGTTTATTAATTTTCTGAACCTCTTCAATAACTAGCTGATTATTGTTTCTGACTTCAAAGAGGATATTGAGTCAATCTGATTTGATATAGTATTATTTCATGCGCAAAATTAAACATTAAGATGACAGCTTCATAGAGGAAAGTACTAAACAATGATAATTGTTTTGAAATAAATTATAATTAAATTTATAAGTGTGTTATCATATTAAAGAAGTAAGTATTAAATATGTGATGAGAAGAAAAAAATTCAAGAAAAAATCGAAAATCTTGATTGTAAATTCAAGTTCTGCACGAGGAGAAAAGAAAACAGATGTAGATCTCGCATTCTTCCAAAATCAATCTTTTTTCCAAGCAATATCACCTAAAATATGATAAACAAGATCAACAAGGAAATATCAGGAGAAAACGGGAAAAATTAAACTGCATATTAAAGTCAAAAGTCGACAATTTTGTATCGAGCCATATCTAAGAAGCACGTTAAATAATGTTATCAAAATGTTTGTATAAACTGATTTATTTGGTTATAAATGATGCGGACAATTTTCATATAACCCTTTAGGAGAAAAGATTTGTTGCTGTGACAATCTATTGTTTTAATTTTGAGGACATTAACAGAATAATGAATGAAAAATTCAAAACTAAGAAATGTAAAATTTTCCCGTGTCTCCCTTTAAGAAGAAAATACTATTTGCTATCAGTATTTATTTTCTCCACATATATGTACGAGAAGATTGTGAGGTTTTGTTAAAAGTAGATTGATATAATTTCGAAAGTATACTTTACAGTAAATACAAAAATTGAAAAGTTTACTTCAAACACGCTTGAACACAACATTATATCAGATTGTCACAGTACAAGAAGCAGTTAAACGATCAACTATTTTTTCTCGATGTTATGTCCAAATTTGCGATTGATTGCTGACAATGTCTTTTTATAGTGATCGGTAGATGAAAAGTAAATTTTTCCCGGCTCTTTTGTTATACGTTCGGGTTCAGGTTTCTTGTAACATTTAAAGGATTGCGTTCCTTAAAGGATTACCTCCTTTGAAAATGTTAAGTCTCATTTTTACATTTTCAATTTCATTGACTCAACAACGTGATAGTAGTATTTCATTTAAAACAAAGTATGCGTTGATAGATGTCAAATAATTCAACGTCTCTAAACTGCTCCTAGGTGCAAGAATGTTTAACTGAATTGCCAAAATTACGCAAAATAGAAACAATAAGAAAAAAATTAGGAAACGAATAAAGACAAATTTTCTGGGATTGAAGTATTTTCACTATAATAACATAATGCGAGATCATATTAATATTTGTACAGGTCTGAGTTATTAACATATTCGAATTCTTTTGTAATGAATATGTGCATACGAAAATAGAGATTAAACTTCTTAACAGACTAAACAGGTGCCGTTTGTTGTAACCTGTATAAAAGTAAATGCAACGTTATTTCGAATTTTAAATTAATGTGACCTCTGAAAATCTCATTTCTGAAAGAGAATGTCCATAGCATAAACATTTAGATTGAAGATAAATAACAATTATATGCACTTGATCCCTCTGATCAAAATTTGGCCCGTCATTAGCTCACATTTGTTTATATAAATTTTACATAGAAGTTAGACATTTTGTATTTTCCTAGCGGACGTCTCAAACTGTATTTTATAAAATAATCCACCTATTGTTAATTGATTACCAACTCCTTTAAACTAATGTATTGCAGTTTTAAGTAAGAGATCGAGTGTCATCATTTTTCTCTTTTGTATTGATGTTCTTGAAAATTATTACTTGGCAATAAGTCATCATTTTAAACTTCAAAGGAATCGTTTTTTGCCTTGTCATTCTGTCCGCATATTTTTGTAGATGTTATTTAAGCTTCGTTTCGTTTTATCTACGTAATGATATGATTTACCGTTCTTACAGTGAAAGTGATTCAGTCATTTAACATTGGGTATTTAATTGGTTAAAGTTGTTAAGTAATATCGTTAACAGACATTATTTATACTCTGTTTTTATATACTACTTGAAAACAAACGTAAGTACAAAGTTATATTTGCTTTGATTTATTATTTATTATCTATTTAATTGTTTAATCTGATTCTATCTGATTATTTCATTTTTCTACATTATATATTTTAATCTACACAATACGTATGCAACACTTTCTGAATGTTAAACAATTATTCTAGATAATGATTAATGATTAATGACTTTAAAAATCTGAAATCATGAATTTTGTATGTTTGACGAATGCAAAATAACTATTACCGAACTTAATTTATTATTTGGCATTTATATGAATACTTTAAATCTGTCAACAAATTAATTCTGTTATCATTATCTTCGTTTTGGAGAAAAAATTCATAGCATTTTTTATACGAAAAGTAACATTCTTATTATTTTTGCAACAATGAATGAATAAAAATGAAACACAGAAATGTAATTTTTAAGTTCCTAACAGCAAAAGTAGATTTATTTCTATTTGCTTTAAGGAAAAAAATCCGGTTTGAAAATATTTGGGTTACCATGCTCATTTTAATATTGTTAATTTAATTTTAAACTAATACAGGAAATTATGGATCGAATGCGGACAGTATTGATGTCATTAGCCATCTCGAACGCTATTATCACCGTATCGTGCATGCCAACTGTATTGCAGCTTTTGAATGGCTCCTATTCTGATGAAAATATAACATTTGCAAACGTCGAAGAATCAACGTCATCAGTTTTTGCAAACATTGCAAACAACCATACAGACAACATTGACTATGACTTTAATAATATGTCTGCCAAACCTATAGAGCTGAATGATAACAACAATTCTAGTTGCACATATTTGGAAATTACTTCACTGCAAGCTGATTCTCCCAAACAAGCCAATGACACAACATTACAAGCTATACAGGATGGATGCACTACACACAGAGATTTTCCCGAATATAACTATTACACTACATTTGCAAGACTATCTCCTTATTTTACAGATGTACCTGGCTTTATTACAAACATACTTTCTATCATAATTGTAATCAAAATAAAACGCGTGGAAGCTTCACAAATATGTGTGCTCGCTTTACTTTATGCTGATACAGTTACCGTGTCATTTAGATTTACGATTAATATAATTGGAATGTCTGTAGATATGAGATATTCGGTTGTTTGTAAATTACTTATGTACTTTCTTACAGTAGCAAAGGTTTATTCAAACTTTGTTTTGTCACTTTGGCATTTTGAAAGGCTATTGGCTATACAATTCCCTACTAAGCTTGTGTCTTGGCGAAATATAAACAGTGCAAAGAAAATTCTTGGGTTTCTTCTACTTTTCTCTATCTTTATGGCTGTACCATACCTCACTGAAAGTGACGCAACTATTAATAAGACAATGTTTACCGAAGATAAGTTATGCTTGTATTCAAAATTTATGGCAAATGTATGGGTCCACATTGAGTCTGTTTATTACATTTATATCCCAATCATATCTATTGTAATCTGCAGTTCGTCCACCTATCGCAAAATTAGATCCTTACTATATGTGTTTAAGTTTAACGTTCCAAATGCCAGTGTAAAAATGATTCAAGACAAGAGGGAGAAAACTGTTTTATTGCTTGGTTATTCAGTTACCTTTATAATCCTGCACATTCCGTACCTAATCATTATGGGTGCTAAATACATATATCCAGACAAACTGAGTTTATTTCAAGAACAGCCACAACATTATTCTTTGTACCTACTTTGTACAATAATTGGTTATACCATTACAAATCTGCAAAACTCACTCAATTTCTTGCTGCTATTCATCTTTTGGCCAAAGTTCAGATCGACCTTTCGTAAGATGTTTTGTAAATGCATTGCAGGAGAACCGGAAGCCCAAAATGCATCTGGAATTGAAATGTCTTAAAGGAAACATTTAACTGACGTTTCTGAATGTGCTTTAATAGCTTCGATACGTCAAGATTGTGATAGGGAAAATTTAAAGTTTTGTTGGATGCGTATATGTTAATAATTTGTGATACCTCTATATTCCTAGAATTAATTATCAATGACAACGATCATGTTTTCACTCTACAATGTTGCATAATATACTGAGGGGAATACGGTTTGGCTTTAAGCGAAACATCTAAGAATACTATCTTTTGTTTTTAATAACCTTAAAATACTTCATTTATGTCTCGAATAGCAGAATGTTTTTTTCATATTGTTCACGTGTTTCATTTTAAATCGGTTTAAGCTATAAATTTGCAGTATGTCTGTGACTTCGTGAATCATTGTTTATATTGTATTCATGTTAAGACGAAATGACAAAACCTGCTAAAATAACAGATACATATATTGTTCCATAATATGTTATAATGTTTACTTTCAATAGTCATGTATATTTAATGAAAGACTGTTCATGATTTTAATCGTTCAAGAAACAACCATTATGTTATTGTACTGTTTTATAAATTTTATAAAATATTTGATTTCTTTTTTAACTTTATCATGTATCTTGATAAAATTGTTGTTTGTTCAAAAATATTCTTATTTGAAGTAGATTTGTCTTTCATTTGTAAGGTCTGAACGTTAATGATAACAATTAAAATGTTAGTATGTTTTTTGTATATGTGCTGTTTTTTATATTCTCTGTAATTTGTTGTTTTACAAAAAATGGTTTAAAAAATATTTTATAAAATTCGGAATGAATTATTTCTAAATTATATCATTATATCATGTTTGTTTGTATCTAAAAAAGTTTGATCGCAGTAAGTACAAAAATGCTACGAACGGCGATACTTTTGCTCGTATGGCACCTTGAAAGATATGAGAACAGGCTTGTGTTGGAGTGTTCATATGCAAATTACATTTATTGGGTTTTGCCCTGTTGTTTATATTAAATAACTATAAATTTGTGATTTTTTTTTCAACATATAACAAAGTACTTTTATATTTGTAATCATTATATTTTAAATGTTTTTCAGTGTTTAATCGAAGCTTTTGTATTTAAATGTTTAGCTTGAATTTCTTAGTTATCTTGTACATTTGTATTGTTAAATAAATAGAAAATAAAAAGGAAACACGCCGTGTATTATTTTCATTTCATCGTGGTAAACATTTTGATACAATTTATGCATTTACTTTATATTCAATAGATATATACATTAACTTGGCATGCACAAAAATAGACAGTTTAAGCAATGTCTTGTATCTTATAAGACATCAGTGCAAATGATACATTGAGAAAATTAAAAACGTGGAATTTTTTCTCATATTTAATTGTTAAAGATGCTATGTAAACTTCTGTTTTAGTAATACATGCAAATCTTCTGTTTATTGTTCAACAAAAAGATTCCGAACCACTCCAGTTTTCGGTGACAATACTATTTTACTATTCGATTTTTGTCACATCTTTGCCTTATTGAAATTGCAGGGAGTAAACTTGCATAACTTTTAAATTTGATAAAACTCTTTCTTATATTTCAGTAAACGAACCGTTTATTAATTATTTAATGCGATATTGCTTTTTATCTTTCAGTATTTTTTATTATGCGGAGAAGTAAAACAGCTTAAAAAACAGGAGCTCTTAATAAATAACGGACTTATCATATATTAGTACTTAAGGTCACATTGTGCTACTTTTGTTGCTAAATTGAGCTGAATTCCAGTAGACTTACTTATATTACAGGAATTGGCAAAAAATAAGATCAAAATAAGTCAGAATGAACCTGTAATATAAAAGACTGCCCAACTCCTTTTCATCAATGATACATTTCAAGGATTATTTATAGAAATTCCCGTTGGTAACGTGAGTTATTGATCAATTATATTTTACAAAGGCATGATCTGAAATCAACAAGTACAAATGTTGCTGCAATGCAGCAATTGAGAAGTTCCGCGCAAAAAAAAATGTGCTCATTACAAATATCTTACCACATTATTCCTACGCACAGGTCATGTTATATTCAGATTAGGTATTATAGTAGATTTTTTCCGAAATCAATGTTTTGTAAACCATTTTTTGCATAATTATACTTATCTTATGCACTGTCCATAATTAAAAAGAGGGGGAAAATTTTAATATAAAAATGCTTTCACTGATGCCTACCTGGTAAGGAAAGTAATTCCATTGAATACAAACAAGACTTGTAAATGTTATGTGACATGACTGTACTGTGTTCTGTTTGTGTCACTACTGTAGTCAGTAACAGAAGATGATAGAAATATCAAAGTCTGTTATAATTTTAACAAATAAACAAATACATGTAGTAACAAAAGGGACTAATATTATAATATAGTAATATTACATGCATATTTTTCATGTCAAATTAAAAAAAAAGGTTTCTTTCAATACTGAAAGTAGAACACACTCTGGAAAGAAAAAATAGATGAATTTCAAAAAGACCAAATTCAGGATTTTTTTTGTTTGTAATACACGCGTTACATGGTGATACAGTATTTATAAATATAAAAGAAGACTGTTACCTGAATTTTAGGTAGGTATGAGGAAAATCACTAATATTATATTCGTGCGAGACAAAGATATGAGAGCTATTTGACATTGGTAATATATAAAAAAAACTATTGTTAATTAATTTTTAGGGAGATCAATATATATTTTTTTTGTTGAATTGCTTTAAAACCATTCATAAAAAACATTACATTTCATGTTCAAACTGCAGATCAAAGTTTCTGTTGTTGTCATGATATCTATCTATAGCCTATGCTTAAGGTGATTCCGCTTTGTCAGCCATGTTTGTTTTCACTAAAGTCACCTTTTGTTGGCAATAAAACAGACTTTGAAAAAGGATTTTGCCATTCATGAAATGTGCATAAAACTTTGCACCAGAATGTTTTTGGTCTTCAGAAATGTAGCACATTCAAGGTAAATATTCTTATTGTTATCATTTTTATTTTTGTTTATACTTGTCCTTAAAATATAAACCTGGAAGTGTACTTTCAAATGGTTCATTATTTTACAATAAGAGATTTGTTGTTATATGAATTTTGGCCTACTTTCACTTTGGACAGACTTTGTTTAAAGAAACATGGCTGAGAAAGCGGAAACACCTTATTGAAGGTCCATCCGCTCGTAAGGTTACAAAATGCGGACCCCCGAACATATCACCAGTCATACCACTAACGTTTTTATTTTTCACAAAGTGGTAAACTGTTTCAGTGACGCGAATGAAATGTAACGTTAAATATTAAAGTTTAATTATTTCAAAACAACTAATATATCAACATGTTATTATTAAACATTTAATTTCATAAATATAAATTAAAAATAATTATGAAAAGCAAAATTGTTTAAATCTTATACCTGAAATCTTATTTATATTGACAAATTCAATCATAAATAGTATACTTGATATGCTGTGGGTAAATGTATTTCAAAATGTAACAAATTATAATTTCATGTACTACTAAAAAAGGGAAATAACAAATTTATAACTGAAGTAACATTTATGGCTATTTATAGCTTTCGAATTTATGTAACAGAAGAACTGCTTTCCGGTTCTCATTCATTAATATGACATGCTGCGAATCACCGACGGGAAAACCAATATAGAAATCGAAAGGAGTTCTTGAATGCGGATTTACTTTTAGCTGTTAATCGAAAGGATTTATTGCTCAAATCCGGGTCCGTGGACAAAAAAATAGTAAACACAAATAGCTCCGCGCCTGTGGGCGCGGAGCAATTATGATAGAATGATTACATTATTATGACCTTTTCTGGTACATTCCCTTTTTTACACATGGATTTACATAATATAACGAGATCAGACCGGGCAAGTATGAGCTTGTTTACTTTCGTTTCAGTTCATTCCAAATGATAATGCACAAAACCCTAAATTGTACGCGTAAATGATAAATTGTACGGTACGAAGGTTCGGTCTTCTCGCAACTATTACCATACCATACAGGAACGAAAAGTAATTTAAATGATTCAGGCTCAGTTTGATTAAATATGTCTATGTCATCACTGTTCTAAGCCACAGCTTAGTTATATTACTATAATAAATGATGTAACTTTCATCTAACCATAATAAAACCTGTCTTTATGTACCAATGCCATCTTTTATTTTTGTACATTGATGCCATATTCTAAAATCGTTCGTTTAGCTGACTGAACTTTAAACTATTACTCCTCCATTTAAACTTCCTCGGCAGAACTTGTCCACCGAAAGCGACATGGGGCGTTTACAAATCAAATTTTATGAAATCAAAGAAGTTCCCATATATAACCTTGGACTTTATTTCTATTAAATAATACACCAAAAATAATAGACGGTTCATTTTCATCAATTTGAAATTAAAACGTTGCTTCTTGATGATTGAAGAAAGAAAAAAAAAAATGTATTGGCTTTTTTGCTGACTATATTACATCTTACAAATAAGTTTTGGAATAAATTTAGATCTTTAGCAATACTTACTTTATTCTTAACATGCAATTTATAATAAAAGAACATTACATAAAAAAAACATTTTACTTTGTTTTTACCCAAATCTTCCACTATGACTTTGTTGTAATATCTTCTTGTCCCAGTCATCAAACATTCATATTTCAAATATGTAACCGAGCATTTCAATATTTTCGTCATTTCTTTCAAACTAAACTTTTAACGTTTTCTTTGAAAATTTGAAAACATTCACCCTTGTAGCAAATGTCCAAAATTAATTGCTAAAATATCAATCAGATAATTTGTGATTTGACTTTTTCAAACTAAGCTATATGTATTGACTGTACAACGCCAGGAATAACGAAATCGTCAAAGCACCTATTTTTTATTTTCACACTAATTGAATATATCAACATATCTCATAGCAATTGAATAGTGTAGAATTTAAAACTTTCAGACTTTTTTGTTATAAATGCGTGTTTTTAATTTATTGTTACTGAATGATTGTTGTTTTTTTTTTTATTATCATAACGAATAATCAGACAAATTTATATATATAGTATCACACATAAACTTACATAAATAAGAAAGGTAAAATGCATGTGTATGATATTTCTATGCAACATAAAGATCGGAGGAATTATGATCAATCAATTACAAATTTTCACTAATGAAAACTAATTTATTTTATTCCATATACTTTTGTATAGGGAATAAATGCATAATAGCCCTTTATTGTACCCAACCGACTAAACCCTCTTAAGTCACTGTCCGTTTTTCTTCAAGTTTGCCCGAAGAAACCGCTTTGTTCGTCACTTTTTATATTGAAAAGATCGTTGTCGGATATCGTCCAATTACAGTGATTAAAAGCTTGATTATTCAGAATTTGATTTTAAAAATTCCACAGTATGTTATAGAGATAACTCGTATATGAATATTCGTTACTACATACTTTAGTTACTTTGAGTATAATACAGACGACTTGAAATGGATATTGGACTCGTAAAATTCGATCTGAAATTGATAAAATTGTTTCCAGAAATGATTGATATCCACCGATCCCATGAAGTAAAAGTTGGAGGTTTGTTGGTTATATTTTATAATCCAATGCCTCGTCCAATAAAGGTATTACAGCTGTGTACCCGTCCATTAGTATTATACGCAGTCATGTAGAATAACCTCATATTATTTATCTTAGGGTTTTTTTTAACATGAAGGGCCTGGAAATAAATTTGTGTAATTAATAAAAGCTTTCCATTTCATGAAGGCCTAACCAATAATTTCCAATCATTCGGGTACTTCGTTTTTTTTTCAGAATCAATTGTGATAAATGACCCGCATTTGAATAGTCGTGCAACACTTTGCGTCAAATTGGGATGGAAATAAAGCACACAACTACGGTTTCCTTTTTATTTCTAATTATATTTCCAAACTATCTTATGCATAATTTTCTGTTTAAAGTGTCCCAGCTGATCTATTGAGAAATTCAAATTTTATGTTTTTAGGCTTACGACTACATGCAATTTTCCAATATAATGAGGTTATAACAAAATAATCATTTCCTTTTGTATTGTACTAGTGGGACAAACGTATAAATGTACGATGAAATTCTAAGTGTGGTGAAAAGTACGATATGTAGTTATGGCAGATTATTGCAATAAATCACGCGTCAGAGTGAGTATATATAACAGAATTGTTAGAGTCATTTACTAATAAAATAGCAAATTTTGTGTGAATAATGTGAGACTCTGACGTACTCATGTTATCTCGAAATTCTAGGCGTTTAGGTTCAATAGTTAAAAAGATATGGAAGGTAAATTGGCTGTAACTGATTTTGTCCCGGTGAAAAGTGATAAGATCAGAGCCTATATCGTGAATGTTTCAACTATTTAAATACTCGTCATTGATATACATAGGAAATATTTTTGGTAAAATATCTATACACGTCCAATTATTAATGTATGCAATCGGTTTTGGTACAAATAGATAATTGTACGCTACAAAAGGTTCGATAATTTTTATAGTACTAATAACTACTTAAAACTAGTCTATATTCAATTTATAATCTTCTTTCACTGAAAAGTAATCGGTGTTCTTACTGTCTGTTTTAATAGCTGACGGCATGTACCTTGCGTATGCTTGTAAATACTCACATAAAGAATTATTTTCCTTTTGATATTAAAATTCGGCCATACGTCTTCTTTTTCAAACCCCGCGCACCGGTTACGCTATGGTCAGTAACCACTGCCTGCACACAAGTCACGTGGTGATGGTGTTATCACAAGACTGTGTCAAGATGGTTGATACACAAAAGAAATCGTAGAAGAATTGTTTTATCTGTAATAAACAGTGACATTATAACTTGAGCTGAGGTGTCAAGTCTGTCGATATGATTGAAAAAAAATCATTGTGTTAAATTTTAAAATCGTAATTATTAAATACTTATTGGAGATCTCTTTCGAAAGCGGCCATTGTTTTTAAATAAACGGTGCAATATTAAATATTATTTTCATAATATTTATGTTTCCGATATTTTCTTTATTTAAGTTCATATCTAATTCCTAACGGTCCTGGAACACCAGTAAAATTATGTTGATTTTTTCTCTACCTTTTATATGATATCTTAAAGGGAAAGACAAGGTTAGAATAGAAACTTGATTTCAGAAAAAGAATACTATAAATAATAAATCTGCAAATTTTCTGCCGCCAAATAATAATATTAAACGAATGATATCAAAATTTAAATCGCTAAATCACCGATTTCTACAAATCAGTAAGCGCGGCCATGTTTGTGTATTGGCCGTATAAAAACAGGTGCGCGTGATGTCATTTCCCCACATCTTTAGATTCATGATAAATCTAGTTGAATCGTAAGGAAATATTAATATAATAAAGTATTGACCAGGCAATTTAATTTTCACAGGAGGTGTAGAGGAGATTTTTTTTATGGTTCAAAATACGCAACAATATCAAAAAAAAAAAAAAAATAATAATAATAATAAATAAAGAAACGTACGGCTAGCCAAAAGTTCTAGCGTACGTGAGTCACGAACGACTAGCCAGGACGCACTGTATTGTCTAGCCCATCTAGTCTAGCCGTACGGCACTTTTCAAAATTATATGGAAGTCGAACGTTATAAAATTGTTGATTTTCATGCTTATCATTTGTTGTTTTATTTGTATGAATTATTAAATCATTTTTGTTAATTTTAAGCACATGGATCGAATAAAAAATGATCGGAGTGGAATAAATAAATAAAAAGAATATTGAATGAAAAAAAACAAACGGTGAAATGCAAAAATAATTATATAATTTTCAAAACAGTAGATAAATATCGAACATAAAAGAACAGTCAATCAATTAATTAGCCTTAATTAAAACCTATCCAGGGACTGACAATAGAATTTTAGAATGCCTTTCACGGAACATGCAAACTTTCCTTGATGGACAAACTTATATACAGTACCGTCGGTAATTGTCGCAATTATCAAGAGCCTAACAACAATCATTTTCAGTGTTTTGTTGTTGTTTTTTTCGTATTAAAGGTGTCGAAAAATAAAATTAATGAAACAAAAAAGGACTATTATCAAAATTTTGTTAACTATTTCAATTGGTGTAAATGCAAGCAAAGGCTATTTTTTCTCGACATCTTGCGATGACAAAGATCGATATATATATATATATATATATATATATATATATATATATATATATATATATATATATATATATATATATATATATATATATATATATATATATATATATATATATATATATATATATATATATATATATATATATTTAGCGATCAAGGCGATTAATCTCTAAAAAGTTAACATCCGAAGACAATTAATGCTGTTTCTTGGTTAAAATCCTTGCTTAAACTTAAAAGTCATAATATAACATATGCATTTTCGACTTCCATAAAATTTTGAAAAGTGCCGTACGGCTAGCCAATATACAGTGTGTCCTTGCTAGTCGTACGTGACTCACGTACGGCTAAAACTTTTGGCTAGCCGTACGGGCCCGTACGCTAGCCACTTCCATTATAAAAACCCTACTAAAACGTGTTCTTAATAGTACATATAATTAAATTTTTGCAGTTTGATTCTGACTTTCAAATTTAAAGGTGTGAAAATATGTTATAATTGATGTACGCATTTCAAAAATATAAGCTACTCTTTTGAAAAGTAAATTGTTAACATGTCTGTCAACGTATGATGCTGGGCATCGTTATCGTAGCCTAATATTAACTGCAGGCAAATCATTTTTATTGGCTGCTCAAAAATCTAATTTGCATAATTTATTCACACAATTGCTGGTTCTTACTACTTATGTCTAATACTGCGCATTGTCCATTTTAATTGTTCCTAATTTGCACCAAATGTTCGTGTCACACTGTGTACAGACGATTTTTATTGCTCCTTGTATGCCTCTGTGCCGACAGACCTTTTGATCATGCACAATGTTGCCCAGATTGGTTAATCACCCTTGTCAAATATTCTAATGACGAAATAGACATATATTTTTTTACGCTTCATCAGTGAACTGAATGACCTTAGGGGGAATTAGGTTCCACACCTGTCAGTAAATTACAGCACGTCATAAAATAGCAACACATTTTTTTCAGTTACCAATAATCATTTTAAATATTAAGTAGATTTATGATTTTTTGTTTTATTGGATTAAATTTACGGTAGTAGAAATGCGTATCTGTCGGGGAAAGGAATTTGGTAAGTAGATAACGTGGAAAAAAGCTTTAGGGAACTGGATAAACCCGAGAATATGCGTAATTATAGGGGAATGGGCAACCTGTTGCTGTTGGTACCAGTTTAGACTGGGTGCCTAAATAACCTAACGAACAGTTTTGTTTTCATACGATATTAGTCTGGCTGCCGATTTTCCTGCGCCATTCTCATTTTTAGCGTCAATGGCGGAAAATCGCGTCCTCAGCATATTGGATTTAGTTGATATTTTACCTGAAAAAAAAGATACATGACCGGCGATGTACCCTATTAGCGAAAATTAAGTACAAAATAAAAGGATATATCGTCAATTTGAAGAAGTTTTTCATAGTACCCAAATTAAATTTATTGTTTATCTTTGAAAATTAAGCAGTCATTACTTAAATCATGTGGTGGGATCATCAGCAAGCTTGAATATCGGACAAATGATAATTAATGTCGCGGCGTCTTCAATTAATTAATTAAAGCAATTCAGTTCCATATGATGTTTTCCTAAATAATATATAAAATGTACGCAATAAAATTAATAAGTTCTTCATCAAGATATATTTCAGTTGTACCACCGTGTACACCTATACCGGAAGTGGGTATAACACGTCACAATCTCGGTCTCGTCTGTCTCGCGAGAATGACAGAACGCCAAAATGGCGGCGCCCATGAACTTATTTCTCAAGTAAAAAATAGTGTCTTAAAACACGAATTTCTCTCTTATAGGGTTGATGTCAATAGGAAAACTGTCATGGTTCCTCTTTTTAAATGATGAATATTTATATTAGACAGACATCAATCCATCCATTCCTATTCCTTTAAGTAAATTACTACAAATTCTATGCAATTTATCACAGTGCAAAACAAAAATTTCATTTCATTCCCATTGACATTTGAACTTTATCTTCGTATTTAATAGATAAATTATTAAAAAAATATTACTTTATTTTTATCTTTCTTAACAAATATGTTTTTACTTTTACACTTTAACAAAATATTTCAAAATCCATGAACTTAATGTCCGATCATTATGATAGTGGGAGACAGTTCTTAAAACCCTTTGGGACTGAATTGTCTCAATGTTCGTCTTCTGCCTTGCTTTGTCGGGCCCTTGTAGGTGATTTTCTTGTTGCTCTGTCTTCCGTTAAGACCTTAAGTACTTTTTTATGGTCATTAGGTTTCTCTTATATGTTTCTACATGATAATTTCGGTGTTTTACTTATTTCACCTTTTGTAACCATTACAACTGTTAGAAATTCACTTGGCGGGGATTCATTTTATTTACACTGTCTCTTTATAGGAACATGGTGGGACTAAGACTAAGAGTAAGGTTTGGTGCAACATTTACCGTTTACTTACCTTTCCTTCTGTCCCAATTTTGTTAAATTTTGCCCCTCCCCTTCCCCGTACTTCAAGTCCCCTTCTCCTGTGCCCCTTTTCTTTGTAGGCCTAATCAATCAATTGAATTTTATTTTCTTGTCGGTTACTTTTATTTCGTTTTTTGCATTGTTAAATTGATTTTCTAGTCCGTGCTCTGCCTTTACCCTGTCCTATTTTTGTTTGGTGTCCTCCTTGGCTCCTTGTCGCTGGTCCTTGTTGCTGGGTCGTGTGTAGGTTGCGATCATTGAACGTCGCCTTTCTTGTGGATTATGTTAATCATATTTTGAGACACACATTTTACAATATAAAGCATGAAGCTTTGTCTAGTTTTTTCCACACACACACACACACCACAGCATTTTTACTGAAAAGAAAACACATGTCGTTTAAGATAATCTACCAAAGAGGAAAGTTCATTGTATCAGAGGAGGGAAGTCATTTTTTCCAACCCGAACTGTCCTAAAATTCCATTGTTTATATTTTCGAATGCTATAACCATATGTATATAAGTATGCTATGGTTAATGTTCATTAAATGAAACTGCTTTTCTCCTTACCGATAACAAATTGCTAATACGCAAACAACACACATCAGTCGGTCATGTATGAAAATTCTTCGTAAGAAACCAAAATATTTGCGTACATCAACAGTTAGTTTATCGAACCAAATATCATGTGCATAGTAAGAAGTACAAAACTATTGTGTATATATCCGAATAAATCGTTACATTTTCTTGCATTTAGTTTTGCTATAAATAGATAACGCGTTGGTGCTATAACTCATCAAATATCTGTTTCAATACATCTGTTATTGTATTTCTTTCAATATCTGTGTTAGGTTGCCGGTGACATTTGAAGAAACAAATAACCTTAATAGCTTTCTCATAACTTTGAAATATATTCTTTTATTTTGACCATCATACACAATTATTTCGTCTGCTCCGCATGCACTTTATTATTTGAACAAAAGTACAACATGTAACTAATATTTTAAACAAACAGATGCTTAACCACGTTTTTTTCAGGTTCCTCCGCCATAATTCCGTGTCGTACCATTTCAACTCGTTTTAAATGTACCGTACCTATGCGTGTCTCCCTGTTTACTAGTATACGGTTTAAAATCTATATGGACAAGATGCTGTTAGTGTTCCAGCTGTGTAGGAATTAAAAAGAATCAGTAGTGGACTCAACAAAGCATAGTACTCTCTTTAATTCATATCATATCAAAGTGTAAAGAGATATTAATTTATCTGCCGAGTGGTATACAGTAGAATCCCTACTAAAGACCACCTCGGAATTAAGACCACCGCGCTTTTAAGACCAGTTTTAAAAAAAACGGAATTTTCTGTTCTTTATGTCAATGGTTACATGATCCAGAATTAAGACCACCTCACTTATCCACTTTTAAGACCACCAAATTCAGTCCCAATTCATTATTTTGTTTTTCTTTGACCTCACTATTGAGACCACTGATATTAAAATCAACACCTTCCTAGATCTTAGATGTGTTGTTATGTTATTACTATCTGCTTGATTGCTCTTAGGCATGACCCTTGATTACACAAGATGTCAAAAACTGTTATTTATGGGATATTTCATGAAAAGGTGAGAAAGTTAATTTCAGAGTGGTTTAATGTTGCTTAATGCACATTTATTTTGTGAAGAAATAATGTCTTACATGATATGTGAATTATGTATCATACATAATTAATATTGAAATCAGAGCAAAGAAAATTTGATATTAAAATTTTCTTCAGAAATATGTTTTCTTCTCATCAGATGTAACATTATAACATACTTTCATATTGTATTTGCAGGTTAAGATACATATTGTTTGTTCATACAAAATGAGTAAAATAGGCCCTAGTCATAACGTGTGTAAGCAATGATAACAATATCCACAATTAAGACCACCCCGTAATTAAGACCACTTTGGTCCAGTCCCGATGGTGGTCTTAATACAATGTTTAAAATCAATTTGTGTCAACAATACAACTTTCTTTAAATCCGGTTATAAAATGACAAAAATGATATAATAATGTACACAGTATGTTTCTTGCGTATTGAAATTGAGAAAAATAATTAAAATGTTTTTCTTTCTTTTTTTCTTACTTTCGTTTTTCTTTAAACAAGTTAATCTGCAACAAAACTCTCACTAAGGATAAAATATATTCAATCATTATCTACTTAAATGGCTTGACAGTTACAAAAGCTGTTTTATTAACATAGCGTACGTAAAGGTTACTAACTTTATTATCATCTTCTAAGTATGAAAAGGGTATGTTGTTGAAACATGAATATGTTTCAAGCGGAAAAATGAAATATAGGGTTTTCAATTAATTTAGTCCGATTGATTATAATTTAATAAGAAATAAACAGATCATTGTTAAGTCGTTTAAATCCTAAATACATGTATGATTTAATGTTTTTGTTCATGGCTACCAATCATAAATCAAATCAATTAGAAAGATTAGTTTAGTGAAAATATTTCGTTAATATAGAATGACATGATATAAAACATGTTTTAGCTTAACATTGAACAGTAACTTTATTACAAGAAAGACAAAAGTAACTACTTGTTAACGGTTATATTTAAAGCATAATTATCTCTTTAAAATGATGCTTGAAGAATGTAACAAGTAATAATCACATTTAACAATGTAATAGAGACAAGTTACTTGAGAAAGAACAAAACTTCCTACAATTTCCTGGACTAAGGCTACAAGAAAGGTAATTCTTCATTGTATAAACATTTTGTTTTATGAAAGGACTTTTAACATTGTTTCGTGATTTCTTAATCATATTGTTATACGTAATGGCCAACATCGTGTGTTCAGTTTTTCAAATAGTTCACTCAATCTGTTATTTCGGAAGTATCATTTAGTTGTTACAAATAACCATGAACTAATGGAAACCATTTGTAATTTTATGTAATAGTCTATTTCTATTTTTTTTTCATAATTAATTTGTTTGTTTGTTTGCTTTTTGTTTGTTTGAGTATTTCGAAGTGCTGTCCTTTAATTTCTTCTTGTGTTCTTTCTATGAGTTCTGAAGTTTTACGTATCATTTAAAAAATGTTGTCCGTTTTTCTCGCTAAAATATCAACTTAAAACGTGATAAGCATAGCATCTTACTTGGTCTTAATCCAATAAGAAACAAATATTCAATTTTGGACATAATTTGCCTTTTATCTTGTCGATGCTTCGACTTTGACTTGTCTTAATTTTTCTTTGTCTGTAAGATAAATCTTACTTGCCTCTTTTTCGAAGATAAAGGTATTGTTTATTTCAGTAAGTAAGATTTCTAAAGTAAGCGTGATTTAGATATCAATACACATCAGGTTGTTTTCATATCAATATAAAATTTCCAAATTTAATTTTTAACTTCTAAAATGATTTCAGTTCCATTCAAATGGCTGTTCACAGGAAGTCAAAAGGAGGTGTTATAAATTGAATCAAAATTTTAATGACAAAACAAATAGTTAACACGTCTCCTACAGATTAATAGCTCACGGATAGTCGCATTCCTTCCCTTTAAAATTTATGTCGATTGAATGAATGAATGTACTGTTTTATTATATTTAATGAATGTAGGTTCAATTTTGAATCTATTAAATGAGTTGAATTATATAATTTAATTCAACGAGCTCAATGTCTGCAGTTATGAAGACAAATTATAAACCTTACCTGTGGAAGAATGCCCATGTCATTCCCAGTTCAAGGGTTTTTCTTTTAGAAACTTTTTAATTCTATTTCATTTATTAAAAAAAGACTAATATGGTTTAAAATTTTCCGTTAAATGGATCTCTGAAAAACTATTTATATTAAATTGGAATCTGCTTTGATTATAGAAAAATACTTTTAATGGGTAATATTTCGTTACAAGGGTGACATTGTCACAAAAGACACCGTCACAAATCCTTATGTGGAGATATGGTCGTTAAGAAGTTTAGCAAGCAAGTTGGTCCCTATACTCGTACATATTTTCGTCTGGAATTTTACTTCTGTTTGTGAAAATCTGGCAACAAAGTGATCCCTCGGAAGCATTAATCACAGCACAATTAAATTGCGACTCGGTTTGATTGAGTCTGTACATGAGGGATAATGAATACGTACAAAATCCCTCACGCCCCCTATTACCGGCTTTAGAGCACTGAATTGACCCTGGTTTCAGGGACCTGAATTTTATGCCAGACACGCAGGCTATTTGTGATAAAGAATTGTGCCAAGTTATATTAAAATCAATCAGTGCATGATGTTTCGTTCCGGACAAACATTTTTCAAAGAGATCTAAGTGTGGCCTTGATATTTGACCTAAAAACCTAATTGATACGCATTGTGGGTAAACATTTCAAATTCTACCATGCATGTAGGAGAAATTAAACATTAATGATCTTGACCTTGCAAGTATTAACATAAATTACATGTGTCACACCTGTAGATATTATAGTTACCATTTGTATAAACAATCCGTCTATAAATGAGAACTAAATGATCCCTATACACATCATCATATTTCTATCTGAACTAAGACCTCTATGTGCGACCTGAATATTGCGTACGACAACCCGCCACAAGATAAAAAACATTTGTGCCAAGTTATATGAAAATTCCTTTTGCAATGTAGAAAATTTTCTCCCGACAAGCATTTTACAATGACCACTTCTTGTGAAATTGACCTAAAGACCTGGACCATGCATGGAGCATTACGTCCCATGGTGGTAAACATTTCTATAAAGTGATGCAAAAAGTCGTTCATGCATAAATGAGATATGGTCCTGACAAAATCTGGATATTTCATCATCTTTAGTGACCTTGACCTTGCATATATATTGACCTAAATTACACATGTTCCGGCCGTAGTCATGATAATGACCATTTGTGTTGCAAACCCTCAATAAATGACAAAATGGTCCCTATATTCATCTTCACATTTTATCTGAAAATTAAATTTGAGCACGCTTCTCTCCACCTTGCAATGATGAACATTTGTGCCAAATTATATTGAAATCCCTCTATGCATTTATATGTATTTCTCCGAATAACCATTTTCCACTGACCTCTACTGTAACTTTGACCTAGATACCTGATTTTCGTGCTCGAAACGGCTTTTTTTGTGGAAAATATTTCTATGATATTTCAATAAAATCCCCTATTGGTGTAAGAGATATGCTCCGGATGAAAGTCGTCGCATTCCGCCTGCCAGCTGCGTATCCATAATATGATATATTTTTCAAATGGGCGTATAATAAGTTTTTTTGTCTCCCCCCCCTTTCTATCCCACAATTACACTCCAATAAAAAAAGTTTTTAACAAAAGAAACATGTTTTAGTGAGTTTTGAGCTCTTTAAGTTCTTATAAGTTCTTATTAAAACCACTGTCCCGAAAATAAATACAGGTGCAAGAAAGAAGTTCGAAAATGCATGCAATAATTATGTTCATGAAACAGCATGTTGCAAATCACAAAACGACTTAAACGGTACTGCAGTATACATTTATTTCTACTAAAAACCACATAATTTGTGATTTTGCATTCGACGCTTTTAACAGAAAGAAACAAACATTTCTTTTCTTAAGTTATTTTTTATATATGTCCGTTAATATATTCTTATATTATATTTATACAGGTCATCTCGGGATAATATGGGTTGTACGTTGATATCGGTAGAAAGTCTAATGGTGCTGATTCTTGCATCTAGTTTTGCAAACATTGAAGGTACTTCAGGTATTTTAGCAACTGTCCAGAACAATAATATACACACAATCTCAGCAACACCTTCGATAAATGTTATAACGCCTAAACATGATCCCATAATGACAGATGATCAGTTTATTGGTGCAAATTTTACAGGACCAAATCCTTCTGCAAATGACAACGTTACGACGTCTTCAACATATAATTGCACTATCTCAACCTACAAAGTGGCAGGAAATAACTGTTCAAGAAATAAATCAACAACTTCAAGTTTGATGTTGCCTGAAAATGTCACAAATACAAGTGTCACCTATAGAGATTTCAGAGAATATAAATATTACAGAAATGTGATGAACGTACTTCCATACGCATCAAATATTCCTGGAATAATAACAAATACTTTCACCATTATAGTAGCAGCAAATATTAAACCACGTCAAACATCTGAATTTTACATGATTGCATTGGGAATAGTAGATTTTATTGTTTCATTAACAAGGTGTACATATCAGGTTTGGGTAAAATACAAAACTGATGAATTAAATAATGTTAGTTGCAAAGTGCCACAGTACATTGTGCACATATCATCGGTATATTCAAATATGATTTTAATCTCTTGGACAATAGAGCGATTCATCGCAGTTATATTTCCATTGAAACTAGCAACATGGTGTTCTCTCAGAAACACGAAGATAACCTTGTTCTTGCTTTTGTTACTTAGTTCGTTATTGGGAGTAGTATATCTGACAGAACTTGACGTTTATAGCTACTGGAACGGTAAAGTTACCGTTAACGTCTGCTTTCATACAAAATTCATGATATTAGTTTGGCATCATGTGCAGTCTCTATATTATATCTATATTCCAGTGATTTGCATATGTGCTTGCAATATAGCAATTCTTTGTAGACTAAGTGCTTCTAATAAAGCTCGAATAAATATGACCAGTAATACAACCGACATTGATAAAAAAACCAAACAAAACAGAAGAATGACTATTATGTTGTTAACAATTTCTGGATGTTTCCTTTTATTACACATACCTTACGTTTTAACTTTGATATTTGACTATATCTACCCCGATCCAGGTATTTTGATTTCTGAAGATCCACATTTTTTTGCACAATTCATTTTGTACACAACATGCGCTTATCTGATTACGGAGTATCAAAATTCAGTCAATTTTTTTCTTTATTGCTTATCAGGTAGTAAGTTTAGAGTGACCTTTCGAAAGCTGTTCTGTAAACATTTAACGGCAACCAAAGGACCAAAAGAAATGTCGCCAGCTGCAACTCGGTCCACTAACTTTTAGATTTTATAAGCGTTGCATTATTGTATATAGAGGATATTGAATGAGTGAAGTTTAATACTAAATTTATTGAACGAGTTGAATAAAATCATATTATGCGAGCCTCTGGCGAGCATGATATTGTTTTATTCAACGAGTTCAATAAATTTAGTATTGAATCTACACGAATATAATATTCTATTTATCACATATATAAAATAAGATCAGTAAACTGTTAAAATGAGTAATTTTTCAATGACGCGCCTATAGTGTAACGCTAACATTAGCGCGCTTTAACGCTATGTTTCTATATATTGCACTTATTCATGTGTTTAAAGAAGCATTCGGCATTGTACTTGATTGATATTTTGCTTTTTCTTACAAATTAACCCTCCCAAAACCCTACCTTTTTAGATAGATAGATTATATATTTGAAAGAGTTGCTTCGCTTGCTTCTTTGTATATTTTAAGCATAAACTGCTCACTAAGCTATCTTAGCCATTGGTACACCTTTAATTCTTAATGATCTACGTCATGACTGGCTGATGGGAAGAACCTTAACACTGAAAAATCACTGGAAAAGACTAGTGTGTGGTATGACAGTATAGTGATGTGACTTAATGTGATTTTACAGGAACCAAGATTAATTAATTATGTTGATAGTATAAAGTGTTCATGTTTAAGAAATTATGACATAGATTTGATTTACATTTTATATTATCAAAAAAGATCAAGAGAAATGTATTTGTGTCTTGTGGGATAATTAGAAATTGTGATGTGATTTAAACTAACATTTATGAAAAGATAATAAGGTTCTTTCCATAATTAATAATTGATTATATTGCATTTTTATTATGATACGGCATTCTGGCGCACTTATCAAGTAACATATTCATGTGTTTAAAGAAGCATTCGGCATTGTACTTGATTGGTATTTATATAACAAACCTTTCTTTTGGCATATTGGAAATCGTAATCAAAGTTATGTTGAACATATTTTGAATAATATATATTAATGCATGTGCAATGCGTTTTTGTTACGTTGTAAAATTTAATGCAAACAGCTATGATAAAAAGAAAAATATATATAGCATTGTTAAAGTTTTTTGACTTTGTTAATTGTGACTACAAGAGATAGACCTTAAATTTGTTCATACCCACCCACCACCTTAATTGTGTTGAAAAGGTCTGAAGCCAAATTTAAAGCCCACATACAAATACAGCAATTTATTTTCTACTCAATAATTTCGTAACAGTTCATTTTCCTCTTTATGCAAATTGTGTATTTTTATACACTGAATGTCAGTCTATACTAAAAAAGAATTACTTTAACAATTAAAGTTGAATTAAAACGAATTTTGAAAAGGGAGGTTATAAATGAGAACATTTTGTTGATATAATAAATCAACTGAATTGCAATCTAAAGAGAAAAATACTGAAAATATGAAACTCCGAAAGAAAAGCGTAGGCAAGCTTTCTTATGTAAAAGTACTTTTGTTACAATTAACAAACTAATCCATGGTAAGATAAAACAATGGTTTTGATCTCGAAAAATGGAACACTGTAAGGTGTATGTGTTCCCTAATGAACCTTCCGTGTTGCGGTAAGGGCACTAAATTTTTAAAACAACATCTACACAGTCGGTAGGCAATTATTATAATAATGAAAACAATATTTATAAATAAATGATAAATATGCAAAAATTAATATGGAAATTATAAACATAATATCAATTGAACACATCAATGATTATAAATCTAAAATAATCAGCTAAGGGTTCTCGACAAGTTTTTTTTTGTTTTTCAATTTTTTAATATGAGAGCATAGATTTAAAGGACCGTGAACGTTATTGTTGATTTCGTTACCTTTCCACTGAAACCGAGGATACCACTGATGCTAAATATGCCTTTTATTGAAAAGTATCCTCAGAGGGATAGCGTAACAGCTTCATACAAACAACAAGTAACTTGAATTTAATTACTTTCCATTCATGTTTGCTTGCTTGTTAATAAACATGCATGATTTATATCTTTTTATCACATAAACCGCGGCGCAGGAGTGTAATAAAGCCATGTAATAAAAACGCTATTACACTAGTGTAATAACACTTTGACGTGACGTCATTTGCGCTATATAGTTTTCTGTAATATGAATTCATTTATTATTATTTTTATTATTCATATTGCATCATCTCAACTATTATTATCTTAGCGGCGTCTATAACAACATCAACAAAAAATTATAATTAATAAATGGTGCCGGATTTCGGTTAACTTTTATCACACACCAGAGTTTACAGATTTGTTAATAATTCATGATATCAAGTATTATTTTAAGGATAGCAATCTCTGTTATGTCGCAAAATAGCGACAATATCCTCTTTTAAATCATTGGTGAATATTTAATGAACCATATCCCGAAAAAGGGGCTGGACTTCCACTATGTCCTAATGTGTAATAAAGGCACCACCAATTGTTATACAAAATGATTGAAGTGTTGTATCAAAGATTACGGCGAGAGCAAATAAAATTTTTCTGAGCGCAGCGTTTTTATAGGGTCGGTCGGGAGACAGCAAACAAAGCTATTTTTAATTTTGCCTAATAAATCGAAATCGTCAGGGTGTATAGGACAGAGATTGAAGGCCGATTTAACGTCTCTTTTCCCCATATGTGCACCAGGGCCTAAACACTGTATTATTTTTATAACAGTGTCAAAACGGGAATATTGAACCATAGTTATTTCACGATCAATAAAATCATTGACTTAGGATATGACAAATTTATGAGTTTTTAGGCGCATTCCACGTACTTGTACTTTTGGGAACTAGCCCAATTGGATTGATACGTAAGTTTGTAAATGGTTTAATTGTAAAGGAACCTAAAAAGCGTCCTAATTGTACTTCCGTTTCAAGCTTTTTTGCTAAAATTTTCGGGTATCTAATCGCAGACTGCAGATTTTTTGCCGTAAATTCGCAGTGGGAACCACTGTATTGCAGCCTATACCCCTCTCTGAATCCATGAAATATATAATTTGCATTCTCCTTATTATAACCTTTGAGCCACATTTCTAGACGCAAAGTATCTATTGGGGTGTTGCCTAGGTCCCAAAGGTGCTCTAGGATTTTCAAACTTGCGGATGTCATTAGGGAGACTGTTCCATATCTGGGCACCTTCAAACCGAAAAGAATTCTTACCGTATGTTACTGTTTTGACCCTTGGGACATTTACACTTTTTTGATACCTAAAAGAATAATTGGAATTTTTAAATTGAATTGAACAGCTATGGTTAGTTATATTACTTTCATTTTAGAACAACCGACGTATATATTGTGTTTAATATAACTCCTGTCACATCTGTAGCCAGATTAGCAAATGATTCTTACAACATTCTATACCGTTTCCTACTTTTCTTTTCGAAATATTTTAGTACAGAAATTTCGGATAGTGCAGATTTCGGACAGAACATAGATCTAACAATTGTCAATAATAATTGTGTAATTGTCAAGCTATAAAACCAATTTCATTGTTATAATTAGTTAAGTATCTTCTTTTGTAGACCTTTCAATGAAGTTGCTACAGTATCTAGGTGAAAAACATGTGTTTATAATGTGAAATCAACATGGCAACATTATGTTAACCTACAGTACAGTGTTGTTATGGAAATGCAAATGAAACTGGAGCACTGTTGTTTGGTAAAGCATGTACATGAATGCGAAATGAGCATCTTTAGATCCAATTTGGTGTATCACATGAAAAGAGGATTGTAAACAAAGGACAAGTAACTTGAGCAGACAGGTGAGTTTGAAAAATAGACAGTTTTAGAGTTCACTTCACCCCTCTTTCTATGAAATCTGATTAAAGCACTACACCTCCCTTTTTGGTTATGTGTTGTTATGTGCTTTACACAAATTAAGGTGGAACATGTGAAATGCAATCAATTATGGTGATTAAAATATTCATTGTTTTAACACATTTCTTGTTATATAATAAGTATGAACCAAATCAAAATATTGTAGAGATATTCCTTTTCCCCTAATATATTTATATGGTATTAATGATAATCAGTTAAGTACTTTATATTTTTTTCTAAAATATAATTATCAGTCATTAAAACTTCAAAATAAGTTTGGCTATTTAAAAATAACTTATTTTGTATTAGTCATTTAAAGTGGGTGACCTACTATCTTAGATATGAGATATCTCTTTCACCCCTCATTTGTTCTAACATTGATACTGGAAAAAACATGTATGTCCCAGTTTGACAGTACATTGATAGTTATGTTGAAAATCACACATAATATTTTTTTATCGACAATTATATAGCAGATTTTTCTTTATTTTTATGTCACAGTGATACTTAAAAATTGTTTTTCATGTAATGTTTCAGAAAATGATGTAATATATCAAAGTTCCATGTTGCAAGTTAACTTGTCAGTGTTAAAAATATTGAAAATTGCCTTGAGTTAAACATTTTATAAAAAATACTAAAAAAAGAAAATTAACAAACAAAAGGTTTATATGTTGATGAAATATTTATTCTAGAAATAATCAGGGATGATGGGTGAAGTGTCTTAATGATTTTGAGATGTGAAGTGTCTTCAGATGTTAAGTGTCTTGTTTCCACATTTAAACAAATACTATTGTAATATATTGTGGTAATGTTAAATTTGTGGAAATCATTATCATATTTACTCATAGGTTTGTTAAAGTTTATGTAGATATTATCCTAATATGCTTCTTTTCAGGTATCACTTGATTTTCTTTTATACATGTGTAATAGGGGTGGTTCGGCGCAATATAAATATAATTATCCGAGCCCCTAAGGGTCAAATGAGTTCGGGATTGTTAAAATCAAATCAACAAACAGCTGTAAAGTTCTATCCTGTTTATATACTGATCCAACAAGGTTGTTACATCACATAAGGTACAAACAAGTAGATTCTGTAGGTACAAACCAACAACACTCATCTGAGGGATGAGTGCAGTACATCAATCTAATTATTACCTCTCTGACTATCACACCAGTGACTGTTAACAACTTAGGAAATAAAAAACTTGACCACAAACACTAATTTTTCTAACCTCTCTCCTTTACAACATAACAAAGACACAAAGACTTTTCCCACCAATAAATCACATGACATAAAAGTAGCTTAAAACCAATGATCCGTGAACCAATCATTTGAATTCTTAGAATACTGACCAATGTAAACATAAGATAAAATCAGTTAAAAGCAATAGAGTAGTTCCCTTGAAAGGTATCAGACAAGACCGATGGATTTGTCTCCCTTTGCAAAATTATAAAATCCAACAGTTAAGCAAGAGTATTGTCCCTTAGACCTGATCCTAAAAATAAGACCCTGTTACATACTTCCCTGGTCTGAAAAAATGACGTCCTGTCATTGGTCATAAATGTCTTCAGTCTTCAGTCTGGTCTTTCTTTTAAATTTACAAACAATAATAAACATACAAATAAAGTTTTTATCTCGAAAAAATCTGTCAGTGTCTTACACATTAATTGTTACATTACAATTACCTTCCTATTTTACAAATATATAGTTACATATACATTAAAACATTATTGTCATAAGCATTTAATATCTGAAATAATCAGATATCAAGTGACACTCATTACTTTAATGTTTACTTGTTGATATAACATAATATAGCATTTAATATCTGACATAATGAGATATTAAGTAACATTCAATACGTTTAATGTTTATTTGTTTGTATATTTATTTATATTCTAGTTAATCATGTTCCATGTTTAACTATTATATATCTCTCCTCCCCTCTTTTTTTTATAATGAAGACATTAATATATATTAAAACAATGGTTTTCATTTTAAAATACATAAAATCAGAATTAAATGTTATAACATTTCAATACAATGAATCAATACAACAATTCAATTCAATCATTTCATAATAGCTTCTAGTAGTTTGTGAGCAACGGCTGTGTCCACTTGATTTAAAATACCGGATTTCATCAAAACATCAACAGCTTGTATTTTAGAATCATATGGTCTTGGTACCACAGCATTCATGTAGTAGTCTTCATATTATGATGGAGGCTTCTTATCTCTAGTAGACCTTCTTGGTGCTGGTTTAGGTGTTGCAGGTACCTCTGGTGTACATTCTGCACCTTTATTTTGATTTGTCTGTACTATGACTAAATCTGTCTCGTCTGTTGTTACATCTGTCTCGTTTGTTGTTATATGTGTCTCTCCTGTGTCCACTACATGTGTCTCTCCTGTGTCTACTATATGTGTCTCTCCTGTGTCTACTACATGTGTCTCTCCTGTGTCTACTATATGTGTCTCTCCTGTGTCTACTATATGTGTATCGTCTGTGTTTGTTATATGTGTCTCTCCTGTGTCTACTACATGTGTCTCTTCTGTGTTTGTTACATGTGTCTCTTCTGTGTTTGTTACATGTGTCTCGTCTGTTGTTATATACATCTCCTCTATTGTTTTCTCTGTTCCTTCTGCTTTATCTGTCTCCTCAATGTTTGTTCCTGTATCCATATTTGTATTCACTGAATCTATCATATTGATGTCTTCTTCCTGTCCAAGCTCATGAGCAATATCTTCTTCATTTATTTCTGTGTCATCATCAATAACGACTGTTTCGTCATCATTTATGTCAATTTGTTCACTGTTCTCACTATGAACACTTTTTCCGATTTGATTCACTTGTTCCACTTTCTCCACTTGCTCCACTGATTCCACTTGTTTCACTTGCTCCATTTGCTCCAGAGACATGCTTTACAGTAGGAAAATAGGCGTCCCCACTATCATTTGTATGTAATACAAATTCTTCTTCCTCTGGTTCATTCTCCGAATCATTTCCGACGCCGGCTTTATCTTTTCTGTCTTTCTTTTCTCTTATAACTCTATTTTTGTCTCCTTTCTCTTGTATGTATTGCTCTCTATGATCTTCTTTCTCTTGTGTGTTTCCTCTGTGTCAGCATCATCTGTTATTTTCCTATAATTAACAGGATGTAAATGATTTCTGTGCAGAGTTTTTTTCCTTCTTGGACTTTACTGATATTAACTTGAATACAGGGACATCTGGTATTGGTTGGTCAATAACTTCATAGACTTCTTCTTCAAATTTGTCAGCTATTTTATGCTTCCCTTCAAATCTTAAAATTTTAACTAGGACTGTATCGCCAATGTTGATTCTTGCTGCTTTAGCTTTGATGTCGTACTGTTCTTTTTGTTAAGCTCTAGCTTTGTCATTGTATTCTTTAACTATTTCTCTTGTTGATGTCATTCGTTTCTTTAAATCTTCTATGTATTCATTTACACTTTTTGTTGTTTCTTCTTCTTCTGTCACTTGTTCAAACATAGAGTCTATTGGAAGCTTAGGTTTTCTACCAAACATGAGTTCAAATGGTGAAACGTTTGTAGACTCATGTGGTGAACTATTGTATGCATATACTAGTGATGGTACATATTTCTTCCAGTCTTGCTTCTGAGATGCATTGAGTGTTCCTAGCATGTTGAGTAGTGATCTATTAAATCGCTCAGGCGTGGAATTTCCCATAGGATGATATATGGTGGTGCGACTTTTCTTTGTGTTCAGTAGATGACAGAGTTCTTGAATAATATCTGACTCAAAATATGCTCCTTGGTCTGAGTGTAATCTGGTCGGAATACCATAATGGACGATGAAATGGTTGAATAAAGTTTCAGCTGTTGTTTTTGCTGTCTGGTTACGAGTTGGAATGGCTAAGGCATATTTGGTGAAGTGATCTGTTATTACTAAGATGTTAGATATTCCTCCTTTTGATTCTTCCAGAGTTAAAAAGTCCATGCACACTAATTCAAGAGGATAAGTTGTAGTTACATTCACTAATGGTGCTCTGTCATTGGTTTTACTATTTCTCCATATGCATCTCTCACATTTGCTGATATATTCTTCTGTATCGGTGAACATGCCTGGCCAAAAATATCTTTCTCGAAGTAGTCTAAGAGTCCTATCTCTGCCAGGATGACCAACATCTGTATGAAGACCTTTTAGTTTTTCTTTTCTGTACTTTTCTGGTATAATAAGTTGTTCTCTTTCTGTATCTCCATCAATTGTTTTCCTGTATAGTACACCTGTTTTCATTGTAAAATTCTTAAAATATCTTTTCATGATAATGTCTTCTTTGGATAATGTTTTTGGAATTTTCTGGTCTAAGTAAGCACGTCTCTATCTATCTATGAGGATATCTTCTCTTTTGGCTCTTTCTTAGTTCTCTTAATTCTACTTGTGCTATAGGTTGTGTTAAGTCTTCAGTTGCTTCAAGAATGCTTAAATTTTCACAAGGGATTGTCTCAATGTATGGTGGTATAACAGTTGTTCGGCAAATGACCTTGACCTCGTTGTTGTTAATCTTTCCCATGTAATCAGGTGTTTTCTCTTTCTCAAATGGATATCTGCTAAGACTGTCTGCATCTGCATTGTTAATTCCAGCACGATAGTAGATATCAAAGCTGTATTGTCCCAATGCTGAAGCCCACCTTTGACCTGTGGCGTCAAGTTTAGCTGATGTTAGAACATATGTCAAAGGGTTGTTGTCTGTTAATACAGTGAAATTATTCATTTGCAGATAGTCCGAAAAATTTTCTGTCACCGCCCATTTATTTGTAGATGTACTGCCCCACATAGGATTGTGAGCATTAAAGTCGCCTAACAAAAGGAAAGGTGATGGTAATTGCCGAACAATACTTTCAAGTTCATCACTTGTTACCGTTAAATTTGGAGGAAGGTATAAAGAACAAATTGTTAGTGGTCGATGTAAGGTCACCTGCACAGCTAAAGCTTGTAATCTTGTGTTTAGTTTTAATTCTTTTTGAGGAATGCAATTTGCGATAGCAATGCTTGTACCACCTGATGTTCTGGCGTTACTAGTGCATATATAATTATAAAGTGTATAATCTTTTATAGAGATATTATCTTTAGGAGATAACATAGTCTCCTGAAGACATAATACATTTGGAGAGAATTTTGATAATAGTAAAAGTAGATCATTATAATTTGACTTAAGACCTCGGCAATTCCATTGTAGGATAGAATGACTTCTATTATCCATTTTAAAGAATATTTATATCATTTAGGAAACTTTATTGGACTTCTGCTATTCGGAGTTGGAGGAGGGGAGAGGTAAAGATCCTCATCCTCCATCAATTGGGTGTCGTGAAGTGGATCGAACCGATTTTCTGTGTTGATCGGGTTCCGCATTGCCTTTTTTAACCGATCTGTGATGATGACAATTCGCTCTTTAGGCGATTGTTTTGAATAACTTTCTCAGAAGATGCTATTTGAATGTTTGCGGTTTGCTTCTTTGGAGAAGACTTTAATGGTGACTGAGTCTGCACAGAGGTAGACTGCTTACTTTGTGAAGCTGTATGCGTTGTAGGTAATGGTAACT